>NC_084519.1:6106614-6406614 GCF_024500385.1 Phyllopteryx taeniolatus | reverse complement strand
TCAAGCATATTTAGTCAAATTACATTTGTTTTTTAGTTTAAAAAGGTATGATGAACATATCAGCATTCTGTGTACAAAAATGTATGTTTCTGTTGATTCAAAAGTAGCAGGGCAAAACAGTGGCAGGAGATGAGCAGGAACGGAAGAATTGTTTTATCTACGTACACAAAATTCAGTTAACAGAGACAAATAAGGTTGACGCATGTCATGATGAGTACACACAACAATGCTTCAACAAGGTTTTAGCAGAAAGTGGAAAAATAAATCATGAAACACACCACTAGACACAACTGGTAGAGCACAAGCGCAGGTAAGAAATTCAATGACGGACACAGTAGGAGCAAATTATCATAGAGAAGGGGAAAAAAAATTCAAACAACAGAATACTTGCAACGCAGCTATTTACTGTAGTGTTTAACATGACCTATTTATATTGGCCAGCGTGAAGATGGAGCAGACCAGGACAGTCCAGAGGAGGCGACTCTGGAAAGCCCTCCAAACAAGCGTCGAGTGGGCCGTCCAAGCAGGAAACGCAAACAGTTTCTTCCTGTGAGTACAATCTGCTTTCATCAGCCTTGTACCAATCTCTTGGCCTATAAAATAGATGTTACTCCTGAATAACCTCTTTGACCCTGTTCTAATGCTTTACTAAGGCCTGCAGTGTCCCCTCTTGTTGACACTACTGTATCTCATGTCTCATACAGCTGATAAAGGTCGCTTCACGGCACATTAGCACATGTCACTGGTTGACAAACTTAGGTAGTCATTCTTTGGCATGGGACCTGTTGAAACTTGTAATTAGCATGGATGTATTTCCTGCATTCCTGGCATTGCTGAACATAAACTATAACACTCAATATGTTTGGAAGAGCAGAAACAACTGTTGCTTTACTCTTCTCTTTGATTGTGTGTGATGGTCCCATTGCAACTTCTGCTGATTGCCCTCTACTTGTATAGCATACTGTAGTAGCGAAATAAAATATTTTCACCGCAACCTATCTTGTAGCTTTGTATGCTACATTAGTTTTGACACAAGAGGAGCATGGTCCCTTTCATTGTGTGACAGTAAAGGAGCGAGGTTGAGTTAAAAGCTGATCTGAGCAGTGAGTCAAGTTTGGTGCCGTGCTTCTAAGTAGAGCATGCACCTGTCATCTACCGTGTTTGCTCTACACTGTGAATATTACATTTTGCGCCGAAAGAACTGTGTGAAGTGAAACATGCTAACCCTGAAGTTTGTATCAAGCATTCCCAGTGTACTCCATCTACAAGCAAAACTATATTTGACTAAAGCATCAACACAGTATTACTGTTTTATAGACCACAACAGCTGACACCTTTTGCCCATGTAATATTTTATTTAACTGCTGCTATTAGTTTCACCCTTTTCTGTTTTTGTTTCACTCTCGTACAGAACCTTATCATCTTCTGTAGTATAAAGTCAAAGTCCAAGCGTAAGCCCCCCACATTGCATTCCTTCAATAATTGCATCTTCAGACTCATGTTATGTCAAGGTTTACAATGTGTCTTTTTATTCCCTGTGTATCTCGTCAGTCTCTCCTCGAGTTATTTCAAAAAGAAAATATCCTCCAATAGTGGCCTCCTCTCTAATAGACACCACAATTAATAGCTGACTGCAAGGGGAAATGTCATCTGTAAAGTTGAAGTTTACAGTGATGTTTGTTTACAGTGATTGATGAGCAAATGCTAGCAAACATTTCAATATTGAGCAAAATAGTTAGGGATTGGGAAAAAAACTAAACAACAATTTGATGTCTCCAGACAATATCATGATATTATAGTGAAAAGTGTTACAGTAAAAATGCATTTGTACAAACAATGGCCTCCCCTGCTAATAATTAAATGCCTGGTGCTCTTTGCAGTTGACTAAATAAATGTCCACTGCCATTGTATGAGGTACACAGTAATTTATGTACTGCTTATGATAAAATTTGTTGAAATATACTCTTGTAGTGTACCACAGTTAATGTGGAAAAAAGCATGACTTTTTCCCATTTCCTTCTACCATACATTTCATAGAATACAGTCTGTTGTGTGTGCGTGCGTGCGTGTCTGTGTGTGCGTGCGTGCGTGCGTGTGCGTGCGTGTGCATGTGTGTGTGTGTGTGTCATTTACTGGTTGAAGTGTATTAGATCAACACAGCTGCTCAACACAGTCACGGTCAAAAGGAAAGATTGAGCCAACCTGTCAGTATGTCTACTTTACGTGAATGCACCAAGCGCATTCATGTGTAAAGGGGAGCAGGTCCGATCATGTTTTGCTGTCTAACCAAGTGGGCAGGATTAGGGTGGGTTTGTTTTTCACAAACAATGTTGCAGTTTACTACACTGTAGTTGTAACAGAAATGTAGGTGTCTGTGCTGTTTTCTGTCCTATCATGTCTTTCTATGGCTTACTGTATATGTCCAATAGAAATAATGCATTTGTCTTATCGCAACACACACACACACACACATTCACACATATATATATATATATATATATATATATATATATATATATATATATATATATATATATATATATATATATATATACTGTATATACTGAACATACAATATGTATGTTACACAAGTACGAGGGTTGTTGATGAGTAGGTCCTCGTCAGGGTTTTCATTTCTTCAGTCACTGCTGTTCCTTGCTTTTAATTCCATAGGGTAAAGGACAGCTTCCTTCTCACTCTTACAAGTGCCACATGTGGAACATGTGGTGTTTTTATGCACATGTGCTCCATTCGAGGCCTGTGCTTTAGACAGTAAGAGTCCCCGAACACTCTGGTTTGATTTGTATGGAGACGTCATAGACAGTATTACACAAGATGACGTGAATTAGGTTTTACTGTCAAGTTTGTTTGGAAATGCTGCTTTCAACTAGTCATCTTTCTGATGATGATGTGTTGAGAGAACTGTCCCTACTAAGAGTACGATTACATCAAATTTGTATTTGTATGATTTATACATGTTCAATTATATCAAAAGTAGGTCAAGTGATTTATTGTTGGCTTTTTGAAAACATTCATCCACATACAGTGTATTGCTTCCCTCTCACAAGACTAATACTGTAAATAATGCTTCACAACATGCACTGTGTCACCGTGATTTCTCTGTTTTGTAGTTGTAGTTTGTTTAGTAATCACCTTTGAAAGTGGTTTAGAACACACACACACATTTGACACATATGTATGTTTTAGTTTTTTTAAATCAGGGGCTGCCAGATTAGCTGTCAACAGGATTTACAGTTTGTGAGATGAAGTACTGATTAAATTCATGATCTCTATCTTTAAGGTTATGAAAATGCAGGTGGGCTGTTACTGTAAATAATGCTTCACAACATGCACTGTGTCACCGTGATTTCTCTGTTTTGTAGTTGGAGCTTGTTTAGTAATCACCTTTGAAAGTGGTTTAAAAAACACACACACACACATACACGCACACACATTTGACACATTCGTATCTCTTAGTTTTTTAAGCTACCAGATTAGCTGTCAACAGGACTGTCAGTTTGTGAGATGAAGTACTGATTCAATTCAAGATCTCTATCTTTAAGGTTAAAAAAATGCAGGTGGGCTGGTTTTGATTACTATAAAAATGTTTTAGTGTTCCAAAACTATCCTAATTGCAGATAAACGACAAAAGAAAATCAATGTCTTTACATTTTATTCTTGTTGAAAAGTCAGATCTGTCTGATGACTGAAGAATTGTAGAGTTAGTAAATCAACTTGGCACGCCTTCTTTAGTCAACATGACCAAAGGAGCTAGCCCGAGCTAAGTGTTGGGAAACCTGTAAAGAAAGAACCATAAATTGCATTTTAATGAAACTACAAAAACAATATGAAGCCAACGAAATATTCTTGCACAGTAGAAATTGAGGCATTGGTATCAAAACATGTTTTAAATATTTTTCGTGTGGATATGCATTTAATAACCACATCCACATATAGTTACTTTATTTTGACTATAAAATGTTTTAACAGCTGCTTGTTTTATTACTTTTTTGTTTGTTGCATTGTGTTCAGAATATATATGTATTATATTAAGTTCCCTTGTTTAGACAAAAGGAGTCAAAAAGGAATATGTTACACCAAAGGACATTTAATATTGTACAGTAATTAGACTGCTGTGAGAAACACTTTGGGTTATACTTTCGTAGTCGGCTCATCAGCGGCGGAGCGCAAAGACTGGCGTATCTTAATTTTCCTGCAAGCGCAAGTCTAGCTAATTTGTTCAGACCGGTCTGCGACAAGCTGTGCCCTTTGACATGCGCCCGGTGCATGTGACAATTTGGTGACAGAAAGTCTGTCTAAACCTATGACTGCTGGCACCACGTCGAAGTCTGGCGTATTAGGTAGACCACTGGTGTAATGCGATTTTGTTGAATTTGATCTAGGCACAGGGAGAAAGATTCTGAGCTCAGCGGACGTGTGGTGGATATCGGACATAATCCATTCAAAAAATATGTGAACAGCGAGGATCAGGCCCTCCGAAACATTGTAAAAATCAATTCATCGAACACATTATTATCCATCCATCCATCATCCATTTTCTGAGCCGCTTATCCTCATAAGGGTCGCGAGAGTGCTGGAGCCTATCCCAGCTATCAACGGGCAGGAGGCGGGGTACACCCTGAACTGGTTGCCAGCCAATCACAGGGCGCATATAAACAAACAACCATTCACACCTACGGGCAATTTAGAGTCTTCAATTAACCTACCACGCATGTTTTTTGGGATGTGGGAGGAAACCGGAGTGCCTGGAGGAAACCCACGCAGGCACGGGGAGAACATGCAAACTCCACACAGGCGGGGCCGGGGATCGAACCCCAGTCCTCAGAACTGTGAGGCATATGCTCTAACCAGTCATTCACCGTGCCGCTACATTATTATTATTATCATTGCATTTTCTTTAATCATCCCACTGGCCGGCATAGGGAGGCACACGAACGATCAAGTGCGGAGGCGGTCTCCAAGTACCCACTTCACAGCGCAGATCTGTGATCGCCTCCCGGCCAACTTTACATCGTCTCCTCGTGGAGGTCTGCTTGCAGTTTCATATAAATGTACCGTACTGTGCAATTCGACCTTGAGCAAATAAATTTCTTCTACCGTCATTTCGAAGACTGCCGGTGCACTTCTAGCACGCCGCATTTAGAGGGAATGAGAGGAGCCGCTTTGAATGGACACGATCAAAGTTGGCTGTGATCAAGCCCACAACAGCGCAGATGTCCCTCTTAGATGTGCTAGAGTGCACGAAATTACCAACACCAGATCAGGTTTACGGCAATCACGAAAATAGAGCCAGGTGTGGGATTTTGTGACAATTCTATACACTACTTAATTTGAGAATGCTATTATAATAGATGATATCTGGATAGTGCAAATCACATTACTTTGATTTGAATGTTAAAGCTGCATCAAGCAATCGAACAGTGTAATGTACAGTATACACAACAGTGCGTAGATTATAATACAATATAAATAAAACTTTTGGGGTGTAACTGTGGTTTAGAAGAAAATCTGCCTTCCCATGAGGCTAGTTGGAAGACCGTCGGAACATATAGAAATCCAAACAAACGTCCCGAGATTTTTCAGGAACTGGGGAACCAGGCCCGCCATGTGCCATGTACTTACATTTCACAGATGACTGCAGTGGAAAGTCCATGTTCCTCTCTTTCTGCTGAATGAGTAAGTAGTCAGTTGTTTGCTACAATATTAGCTATATCAGCTCATGTGCTTCAACAACCTACTGCTGAGTTTATGATTCCTAATAAGTGGGAAATTGCTTAATGCAGCTTTAATGCCCTCAAGGGAGTTAAAACAATTATTGCTGTGTGCTCACAACAAAGGCACTTGATGCTATTCAACTAATTTAGAGGCAAATGACAAACCATTTTACAGTTATCCATTCTTTTTATTGCCTGTTTGTTAACTTCATTTGAGCTAAGTTATTTCAAATTAAGTTCCCTCTTAACATTTGATTTTGATTTTGCTCAGCAAGTGGTGGATTTTTACATAAGTTTAATTTGTCTAGTTTTAACGTTATGTTGTCTATTTTTTAATAGCATTGATGTATTTACTCTGTGAATTTATTTAACCTTCTTACCTTAATTCACCTTTGTTTGAATGACTGTGTGGTGGTGTGTTAACATTTGCACAATTGGGATATTTTGGTATTTCCATTAAAGCTCTGTCATTTTAGAATTTAATTTAACAGCATTAACTTAATGCAGTGGCAAATAATAGCCCTGCCATGCACATATGTATTCTACATTTGGGGAGCATCGACAATTAGCAAGAAAATATATTGTGCGTATGTGCTGTGTTTTAGCACTAATCCCGCAGTATATCCACTTCGTGTCTGCAATGAGACTACGTATTATAGTGTGAGCTGATGTAGTCCCGAGGCCCTATTAGTCGACGTTTATGCCTTTTTTATGTCTCCTCTCACCTGCTCATTACAGCCTCTTTCAGCTTGTTAGTACTCGCCAGCATTGAAGTACTCACTAGCCTCGGAGCCTTGCATTACCACCTCCCCTTCGTTTTTTAACTACACGTCTGTAAAACCTATCTGGTTTTAGCGACAGACACACACATAAAACTAACTGCTTCTGGCCTTTTAGAAGGCCAAATGATTACAGTTTAGCACAATTAATCCTGGTGCGACTGAATAAACCATTGGTTTACAGATTAGTTTATCGCCAAGTGCCTAATTTTTCCAACCATGCACTTTTTATGTACTGTGTGATTACAATATTTACATCGTGTTGTATATTATTGTTAAAGTAAAACAACTTGCATAAAATGTGTGCAACTTGGATAGCATTTAGTCGCTGGTTATTGTTTAATGCAAGAATTTCCCACACGTGTGCTCATTAATGATTACATTACCTAAATTACTCCCCTTCTTATCTCACTAGTGTGTATTGTGTTAATGGCACTGTGGGTGTTTATTACACACGCTGCTGGATATGCATGTTTCCGCTTTGTAACAAGGACAGACTAATTGGTGTACTGGTTTTGCAGCAACTCTATATATGAGTTTTATGTCCTCTATATAGTGTAATGTATGTACATCTGTGGATGTGTGTGTGTGCAATTAGGATGTCTTTTGATGAATCCTGACCGGCAGCAGGTTACTCAGGCAGATTGCACCATCTGTTTTCCAGGAGATGGCAACGTCTGACCCCTCTGCCCCCTCAACTCTACCGGAGGAGCTGGAGCCCTCCCCCTCCCCTCGCAAGAAACGTGGGCGTCGGAAACTAGAGCATAACGACAGGAATAAGGGTATTGTTTTTAGTTCAAAGTAATGTGGTAATACAGTGGACCTCCAAAACGCAACACAGGTAGTCTGCCAGTATTTCACTTCGTATTTTAAAATAAACGTTCCCCTGACAAATAATGTAAATCAGAATAATCATCGTAAAAACCTTATTACCCAATAACTGTCCAGGCAATGTTGTTAATGACACTTTAACTTTCTTAACTGTCATAAAACTTAAAAAACAAAAAAAAACTAATGTATTAAGACTTCAATAAAACCAAACTCAAATAACAATTACTCACCCTTTCCCCCTTTGAAAACACACGACATAGGCGACGTGAACATGCAAGTGAGTGCATTGAATTGCACCATTTAATATTCATAACAGTCGTATGCCTGTATGAAACGGTTATCTGATACAAGGTGTGTTAAAGTTAATTATTTTTTTTGAAATACAGTAAAAAAAATTCCCGTCTGTATTATATAAAACTAAAAGAAAAAGTTCACTGCTGGACAGTAAAGCCTTTAAACGTGATGAAAGTTCACATTATTGTTTATTGCATGTGCTAGGCATGTGAGTCTCTTCACATTAACACTAAACAGAGGTGACTTTGCATTACATTCCACTTTTATTGATGATATGGACTTATTGTTGCTTTAGCCATACATTATTGTACTGAGCAGCCGGGGCAGCGCGTGTGGAGCGTTTTCTACGTCGCTCATTTCCGATTCTTTGGTCGACATTACATTTTTCCTCTTTTCCGTTGCTGTTACCCTCCTGTGGTGGCATCTAAAATATATATCTAAAATTATCCAAAGAAAAACACACCTGTGTAAATAGTTATTTTGATGCTCACTGAGCTGAAGTCTTATGAGCTACGTTGACATTTCACATGACCTCACGCAACACGACGGTTTGACTTTTCAACAGGTTTTTGTGCAACTTTTTAGGCACAGTTTTTGCGAAAATCTGCCCGGAAGGTTTGAGGTTCCACTGTATTTTTTACATGTTAATAAGCTTGTTGCCATTTCACACATTCATCAGAGTGGAGAAATGATTTCATTTGATGCAAAAGATGTTTGAAGAAAAATGAACTGAAAATTAAACATTTGCTATTGTTTTATACTGTCAGTTGAGTCTTGATGAAAAAAAAAACAAAAAAAAAACGACGCAACTAAAATAACTTCCAGATGGCAGCATTTGAAAGCATTTCAACTTTAAATATGGATGCCAGGGAAAAGTAATAAAAGTCACAAGTATAGTTCCTCATTAAATCTCTTATTATATCAGTACAAATGGCCCATTTCCTGTCATTTACCTTCTATAGATGAAGCAGACGACAGAAGCTGTGACTCCCCTAGAGAGGTGAGTAAAGCGGTTGCTCTCTCATGTCTTTGTGTTTTTTTTCCTCCACTCCCAAATATGAAGTGAAATATTACAGTACAAGCGGTATGTAGTCAGTGAAGGATATATCAAGCTTTTGTGGCTGTGTGTGCAGGGTGAGACAGGGAGGTTGCGTAGGAAGCCAGTCCCCAGAGTGACTTTCCAGGCTGGAGATCCGTACTACATCAGCAGGAGACAGAAAGAAGAATGGCTCAGCCGCTGGAAGATGGAGGTGTGAACTGCAGTCATATGGAGGCTTTTCTATCTTTTTTTTTTTTTTTTTTTTTTTCGATTTACTCAGAAAAAATAGATGTTATTAAAAGAAAACATGGAACATTTCGAACCGGTCTCAGGGAATTAGAACATCCTCAGGATGTTAAACTAGGCTGACAACGTGAACCTAAGAAGTTGCAGGAAGTTGTGGTTTCTGTAGCACAGATACTGAATCAAATAAGCGGAAGTCCCTGCAGCCCTTTCGGCAGAATGGGACTGCTCATAAAAAGAATGCTTTTGCAATGTAACAGATAGTTTTAAGCATGTGTGTAAATTTCAAATTAAGTTACTGTATATAAAGCATTTGCTAATTCTCATGTCTCATGCACTTTTCAGTGGCCTTGACCTTTACAAAGAGTTGAGCATTTTTCTTTTAGCCATCGTTGCCTACTGTGGTTAAAAGGGGACATATTATGAAACAAATACTTTTCAATTGCTTGTATATTCGGGTCTTTGGAGAGCCTGCCCACCCACCCATGAAGTGTGAAAATTACACAATCAAGTACATTTTTTGTGAGCTCCTATTTTCTGAAAACTGCGAGCAAGCCGTTCGCAAACTTTGTTCGATTTTGACGTAGCAGTGGGGCTAATGCCACTGAGTTTTTCCGCCCATGACTTGGCTGGGTGAAGATTCACCATTTCCAAGCCATAGCTAGCCTTGTTAATGAAGCACTGCCTTGAGTGAAAATACAAAAAATGCTTTTTAGTGTCTTTATGGCTCTAGGTCTCTGTGCCACAAAAAGCAAAAACACATTTTTGTGGAGATGCTCACTCAGAGAAGACTCACAAAATATGACATTTCACGTGACGTCACACATGATGACTGTTCAACCAGGTTTTTTGGGGTAACTTTTGAGGCATATTAAAAAAAAAAAAAAGTATAGAACTCAAAATTGTGCCACCTTTAGGGATGTTCGACTTTGCAGTTACAGCTGCATTGGCAGCAATTTTTGATTTTTCTCACAATGAAATCTAGAGTTTTATAATGTTAGCACAATGATTTGTTCACTTCTGCGTTTACAGTATATACAGGTATGTCGCACATGGATTCAGAAGATATTGTATGAATGGTGAAAATATTGGACTGACATGTTGCAAATAAGCAAGGGAGAGAAAATCAGCATACAGCTTGACGGCAAATCTTGCTGACACTAAGATGTGGAAATATGTGAGAAAGCTTAGCAAAAGTGCTTGAGAGGAGGATGAGATAATCACAGGCAACTGAGCAGCTTGCCATGTGCTTTGCTGTATTTGTTGTTGTCTGCAGTAGCCTTCCACTATAATTACAACGTCATAAACTGGCTTTGATTTATAAACAACGGGAGCCTAATATATATTTTGTAATGTATCACTGCGACAATAGCACACAAACATTCTAATTGGGTCAGACGTTCAGAAAAAAATGGTGCATTCAAACAGAGTGCATAATTATACAAAAGACTGAGAGCAAGTGCCACTTCCTGTAAGCCAGTGTGTTCACTTCCTGAATTTTTACTCACCATCAACCCTCAAATGCTATGGTTTTGTGATAATTCTCCTATCATCACTCAATGAAATTGATAAGTAAAAAGTGAATAAAAGAGTACTAAATTGGAAACATTAAAACAATTAATTCAATACATTTCATTGCAGTACAATGAATACATTAAAATGTGTAGTCTTATTGTTATTGATCACATAACAAAAGCAATACAGGTTTATATTATATAGCACTATATAGTATTATACGATAATAACTTAAAAACCATGTGGATGGGACTTGTAATTAGGAGGAAAATCCTATCTTTCAGGTTTTCTGCGTGGCCTACCTGTACACTATTGTTGGATGAGCCAGCACCTTTCTCATGTTATGTTAGCACTAGCATTTGCTGTGACACTAACATTTCTGTTTGTGCGCAGTACACACGATACTGACGTGCAACAGCGGTGTTACATTCCCAGCCTGAAACGCCTATGTATAAGGGGTAAAGGTTAACCACTTCCATGTCTCTGAATGATTTTGTACTCACGTGTGTGTGTGTGTGTGTGCGTCTGCGTGTATTTACTCTGTCAGTCAGCTGAACTGCAGCCAGCTGTTAACAGTCCCATTAAATTCTCATCTCTCTGCTGTTTGAAGGAAACATGCTAACTGCGGTGGTTTTGAGGGTGGAAACATATCAGCCATAACCCAACTTCTAAAGTTACAGCAAAACAAAAAAAATCAATAAATCCTGCACAGGAAAGATGTTATTATATATATACATATATTTGACTGTATAGCAAAATAGGTTTTTCCTTGCTTTAGAAAAAGGGGGAAAGTGACTCAAAGTCACACGGTGCTGATTCTATCTAGAAAGTCAAAAATCCACAGCCCTAATCGTAGGTTGATGGGTTTTCAATTAGCAACACCCTTTTAAGTTTTTGTACCCCCACCGCCTTTTACATGCCCTGATGTTGGTTTACCTCAGATTTTTCTTACTTAGTTTTGCCCATGATGGAAATCAAAATGACATGTTCAATCATTAACCTTTTAATACATGTATTGACAATGTTTTAAGTAACTTTTAACATTAACTTCATACGTGGGTAATAAGTTAATCACTTTTAACATGATCAAATTTTGACTCTATACTTCTAATTACAAAAGCATAATGCAGTACATCTCAACTTGTGACAGAAGTTCTAAAAGGGGGGTACCGACAATCTTTTCAGTAAGTTTTTCATGTAAAAACCAAAACAGAATTAACAAGGAAAACAAGTAGAATATGTGCACTTTTGTCTTGTAAAGGTGTAATTTCAAATCTGTTTGTTTGGTGTTGAATCAATCTCCTTGCTAGTGGCTCAGTAGAAATCTGGATTCACAATATCTGCCAGTGGAGGAATCCAGAACCTCTAAAAATGCTGTTTGACTATTTTTCAAAATAAAATAATCTTGTCTATAAGTATGACCGTTTCTGACTATCACATCCTATCACCGCACAATCTTATATCAGCAGTGCAGGCACACATTTCCATTGTTTCATATCCATGGTGTCATCGTCACACGTAAATCCCAGTGGCTTCCTCGCATTCATCACCACGACTCTGTTGTGGGAGTTCACCTAGTCATGTGTGAGGTGAGGAAGCCTGTAAATCAATCGCTTAGTTTACGGCTGGCCAATCAGCAGAGCGTAAGCTTTAAGAATGTTGAAGCGTATGAATCAAGGAGACGACCAGAGAGGAAACTGTTGGAGGAAGAGAGACATTGAAGAAAATGACAGAGAGAAAGAGAGCCAGGGAGGAACAATGCTATTTCCCATCTGTAAGTTACATATATTTTCGCAACTTATGAGTGTACTGTATATCTTGAAAGTTCTTTCCATCATTATAAATTCATTTCATTAGAACTACTGTACTTACCTTTTATTTGTGCCCCTGTTGGCATTAATTGCTTATGGACATTTTATTTTGTGCTTTATGTTGTCTTGTTTTAAGAAAAGCAAGACTGAAAGGCTCTTCCGCTGTTTGCGATTGCATTCTTTTGGAGCTAAAGAGTTTAGTATGGCTGTATTGCACCTTGAAGTGTTTTCAGCTTGCAGCTTCAAATCTGTCAGGGCTGTTGTGGTCATGGTTGTTCGAATTGGATTGTCATTTGGATGTGTTTTAGGCCAGTTGGGTTGATCACAGTGTTCGACTCTTTATGCTTTGTGACTCTTACCAGACGTGAACATTAAAGTAGTTATTTTTTGTTGTTTTTAATCATTTTGGGCGAGCCAATGAAGACACTTTGACAATAGTGCAAAAATGATCTATTGTCCAGGAAATGAGCTTAAAAAAGAATGGTTTTACAAATTCGATTTTTTTTTTCTTCATACTATTTATTATTAATTGGACAAAAGAAATCAGTAGTACTGTATTTCCAAATATCCTTCTTGATCAGCCACCTCAGTGTTTTTGTGCATTTAGTCATAAGATCATCAAAAAATGAAAGAGCAGTCACTTGCCTGTTGACAGTGTGAGAGGGGGTCTTACCTCCTCTTTTAATGGTCCCGAGTTGGTGTGTGTGTGTGTGTGTCTGAGTTCACTTGGAGGTCAGGGTCAGTCACGGCTGTAAAGGGGGTGTGGTTTCGAAATGGTTCATTGGCTAGGTCACAGGGTGCGGGGTCACAGATCAAGGGGGTGTCACCGGGAGTGAACACACCGGCCAGGTCGCAGGGTTCACTAAAGTTCAAAGTTGTAACTCATGGCAACCCTCCTCATGTCTTTATTTGTAATCCACATGGAAATACTCAATAACAGTTATGCTTCTTTTAGTCTTTCTTTTAGTAATTACACCTCATGGCTGCTTGAATGTGTGTGTGACAAATGCTCAAATTGCTGTGTAGTGGAATGAACCATTGTTACAATTTAACAACCATCAATTGATGTTAAGACGCGGCAGATATAAAAAGTTTATATACCCCTGTTCAAATGCCAGATTTTTGTGGTATGAGACCAAGATAAAATCTTTTAAAAGCTTTTTTCACAATTAATGTGACCTATGACCCAACTCAATTGGGGGAAAAAAAAAGAGAGAAATCTTTTTGAAAGGGGATTTCAGCTTTTTTTTTTATTGAGTTTTGCAGGTTATAGCTCATACTGTATTTATGGTGGAAAACGTTTTGCAATGATTTAGCTTGGTCACATTTTTTTAAATCACAAAAACCTGCCATTTGAATAGGGGTGTTTAGACTTTATTTCCACTGTATGTTCCTTTCGGAGCCCCACAATATACAGTACCGTTCTGACTTGAGTTGCATGAAAGTTTTTCTTGTAAAGAAGCCAACAAAGTACAGTTGAACCTCCAGAGTTGAACACATCCGTTCCATTAAGCTGGTTGTCTTCAACGCTGAAGTCATTTCCAAAATGAATCGCCGCATAGAATATTATGTGAATGAATTTGTTCCAGTATCAAACTGTCACCACCATAAAACCTTTATCAACTGTACACGCAATGATGTCAGTAAAATTTTAACATTCTTAATCTTAATTTTGATGCAAGTATAAAGACAAGTTAGTACCATAACTGTATAAGAAAACAAAATAGCTACTCACCCCTTGAAGACACTTTTCTGACACGTAAAGCAGGTCTTTGATACTGTCACCTTGTCCTGTTTCAGGGGCTTTGCTGTAATGAAGATTTTCTCATTTTAATCCCTCCAAAGTGTTGTATGTCTGTCCATCAAACAAACTGATCAAGTACTGTCGAATATTCCAGTTTGTTGTGAACGGGCCTAATAATCCAATAATTCAACCCAATCATTAATTTTTAAAATTCTTTGGTTTATTTTTAAAAATTCGTTTCCATTGTTATCGTCATATTAGAGACATGGACCTAAACTGTATGACACACCGTTCATAAAATATACTGTATTTACACAAGCATCTGAATATTTAAGTAACCTGTGACAATGTGGAGCTTCTCTTACAGTACACATTTATGTGGGTTTGTGTCAGTGTGTTATTGTCTGTGGTCTGTCTATGGTCCATGTAACAGGATGATTAGAAGTTTATGAGGTCAGAAGTCAACATCAGCCAAGAAGAGTTCTCAGGTCAAACTGAGGGGAGAATGAATAGTCACTCTCACTTTTACTGTCTCTTTCAGTGAGTAATTTATGCCATCACTTTACTGTTGCTTGTTTCACACATTCATTCCTTTAGATGTTGTTTACAGGCCAGCTGGCGTAGTGAACAATGTGCTATATAAATCATTCAGATCCATTAGGATTTTTTTCATGGTCTGGACTGGTTTGCTGCTTTCTCATCAGACTGTTAAAGTGTATTGAGTTTACAGTATTTATATTTTGCTCCTTTTTTCTTCCAGATTTTACGTGTTGATTTTAATGTATATACATCTTATAAAAGGTTGAATGTCAATTTTCACAATCTCTGTGCATCTGTGTGTACCTCAGCTAAGTGCAAAAGAACGAGGGTGAGAGGTACTGTATACAGTATATTTGATTAGTTTGTCAATTAGTTCACGTTAGTTTTCATCCATCCGTTTTCAACAACGCTTTTTGTCATTACGGTTAGCTGGAGCGGGGTACAACTTGGAGTGGTCACCTTAATTTGAGGGTACATATAGACACTGACATTCGCATCTATGGTCAATCTCCAGTCTTCAGTTACCTAATATGCATTGTTTTTGAATGAGGGAGGAAGCTTGAGTACCAGGGGAAAATCCATGCAGGCACAGGGAGAACATGAAAACTTTACACAGCAGGACCTGAGCTGTGATCCAAACCCAGGACCTTTTGACTGTCAGGCAGATGTGTTAATCATAATTCCATGATTTGTTTAGGGGTGGCACATGTGTCAAACAAGAAGCCGTGCTATGTTGGTGCATATTTGCATGACATTTTTTTTAGGCAGTTGTTTATGTTGTGCAGTGATGCCGGTAACGCATTACAAAGTTGTAAAGTAATACGTTTCTCAAAAAATGTGGTCAGTGACATCATAAATAATCTAACACGTTACTTTTTATATGAGTAGCCGGACTAGAGTTATTTTGATATCTCCCCATAGCTACTTTTTTGTTTATGAGATCCAGAGATTAATATGCTTTTAATTTTAAAAGATGCTATTACATTTTAGACAACTACAGATATTTATCATTAAAAAACTACAGTACTTGGGAACATGAGGCAAGTCAATAACCAAGACACTTGATTCAGTCACGGTGCATAAGTGTAAACCAATTTTCAGCCTTTCTTTTAGTAATGACTAATAGAACAAAGGAAACACAGTATATTCTTAACTGTCCCTAACTAAAATGCACACAACGATTAAATACACTATCGAAAGAAAGGCGAAATATTTATAAACAAAGCCGTCTGGGGCAATTGACATAGTGCAAGTTTCCAGCACATAGTCAACTCACGTGTACCCAAGCAGGCAATGGCGCAAACACAATGGACGGGGACGAGGGATTGGCATATGCAAGCTGGAAATACAGTCACTACTTTGAGTTTCTCTAAAGAGGACAATACTAAGGTTCGTTGTACACTATACGCACGCACGCACACACACACAGTTGCCTTGATGGACCTCCACACAATTGCTACAGTCTGTCTGTCTGTGTGTCTATCTATCTATCTATCTATCTATCTATCTATCTATCTATCTATCTATCTATCTATCTATCTATCTATCTATCTATCTATCTATCTATCTATCTATCTATCTATCTATCTATCTATCTATCTATCTATCTATCTATCTATCTATCTATCTATCTATCTATCAGTTAAGAGTCTTTAAAGAAGTGTACTGAGAATGGTGTGCTTGTTTACATTTAGGTGACTATTTTGCATGTCAAGTCTGCACTAAGTTGTTCATTTAACGTGGCTTCAACTACACTAATAAGTTATAAGTTATGTTTTCATGTTGATGACATCATTCTGTAACTTGTGTGGCGTATATTACCAAGTAGTGGGTACAGTTAGCTTTTTTTGTACTGTGGATAAGTGATATTTCTGCCACTTGACAGCTGCTGAATGTAACTAAAATGCTACTTTTGAAATTAAGTAATCAGTAAAGTAACTAAGTTACTTTAAACCTCAAGTAGTCATTAAAGTAACTAAGTTACTTTTTCAAGGTAACTGTGACAACACTGATGTTGTATTAAGAGGCTAACTGGCAACACTCTTAGCAGGACAGAAATGTTTGCTTTTGTGTTTGGCTTCACATTAATGCTAGTCATTGCCATCTGCTGCCTTATTTTTGACAGAGTGCACACTGCTGATTGCAGAAATGGCTGCTCGCAACAATGTGGTCAAACACACAAACACAAACTTACAGAGCTGTGCAATGTTTACATTTGGCAAACAGCCCTGGACTGGTCGAGCGCTTGGCTCTCCTGAGTGCTCCTCCAGTTGAAGTCTGATTCCAGAGCAGCATCTACTGCATTTGCTGGATATGCAGTAGCAACCAGTACGAACTGTATGTCATTAAGATGAATCATTACAGAGCTGCTGAGTTCTGCTTCAATCGGTTCCAAGGAATTTATGAAATTTTGGTAACTAACAACTGGGATGAAAACAAATGAAATATTGCTGCAGAGTGCTAAAAATGAACTACTGGTATGCAAAAGAGTGTGCTTTTCACTGCTGCAGGCATGTTCTGTATTTAATTGTTGGTTCATTTAAAATGCCGTTGTATTGCTTACCCGCTGGAATCCTTGTTTAAAAACCCTCAAGACCTATTACTTGAAAATACATTTCTTGTCCTTCTGCTTCACTTTTTGCGCTTGTTTTGCCACACACTCGCCTCTCCCTTTGTATTATTTCTCTCCTTCCTGAGTTGAACCCAGTGAACTGCATCCCCAGCTTGCACTCCCGCCCTGCTCATTTCCTGTTTCACAGGATCAATTAAGGGATTGTTCTCACAGCCCGGAGCACCGAAGCCTTGATCTTGAACTGTTAAAAGATCAACTGCAAAGGCCTACACTTGATATCAATCCGAGAATCTATTTTGTGGCTGCAGGATAATGTGAATAGAGCAAAAAAGTGCACATGAGTATGTCTTGTCCTCTGCCCCCAGCAGCAATACTTGGGAAAGACAAATATTATTGGTATTGTTAGTTGAAGGACCTGACATTACCTGTGCAACCACTGTATGTAAATCACTTCATGTTTTACCTGTTGGCATACCTGTCAACAAAATAATTCTGTTTGAAACTGGAGTACTCCCAATTGGCCATCTGTTGACATTGGCCTCCACTTCTCCTTCACAGGCAGAGAGACGGGCTTACAGGGAGGCTGAGATGTGCATGATGGATGACCTCACATCAGAGGGTGACTTTCAAAAAGAGGAGGAGCCAGCCAGCCCAGACCCCCCGACATCCAGTCCTGACCATTTGCCATCCCAACAACAAACAGATCCCGCCTCGCCAACCGTTGCCGTAACACCAGAACCAGTCGCCAGAGGAGAACAGGCAACGCCCAGAGAGATCGAGTACCAGGTAAAAGCGGAATTTGCTTTGTACATTCTCGTACATTCTTTTCTTGATGATGTTGACGTTTTGTCATTTTAACCGTGTTGTATTGAGCAGGCAGGACAGATGTGTACCAGTTCGTCTTTATTCTACCCCACTTTACACTACCTTACATCACTCTCTGACACCCATTTTGTGGTGGCATCATATGAAACACAAAAAGCTAAAGAAAAATCAAAATACCTCATTTAAAAGTTCATGATTTTCATCCAATCATTACTGTTCATTTTTTTCCCCAAAATTTGGATCAGTGTCCAAACTGGATGAGCTATAATTTTTTAACCCACAAACTGAGGAGTGAAATTCCTTCGACTTTTTTCCTGGATTCCTGCAGGATGACAGGGGCTTTGGCATCGGCACGTTAGTATTCGGGAAGCTGCGAGGTTTCTCCTGGTGGCCTGGCAGGATTGTTTCCTGGTGGATGAGTGGCCGTAGTCGAGCCGCTGACGGGACGCGCTGGGTCATGTGGTTTGGAGATGGCAAATTCTCCGTGGTGAGTGAATTGATCAGACACAGGCTCTTCTGTTTTAAAAGTCATTCCTGACCAGTTGGAGTTATTTGCTATTTTAAACCGTCTAAATTCTTCCACTCCTTTTCCTTTTTTAGGTTTGTGTTGAGAAACTTATGCTGCTGAGCTCTTTCTCATCTGCCTTTCACCAGCCCACTTACAACAAACAGCCCATGTACCGTAAAGCCATCTTTGAGGCTCTGCAGGTAACACGCCCTAACTTCCATCCGTCCATTCTCAACACCGCTTACCCTGGTTAGGGTCATGGGGCGCTGGAGCCTATCCCGGCTGACTTTGGGCGAAAGGCAGACTACACCCTGAACTGGTCGGCAGTTAGTCGCAGGGAACATATAAACATGGACAACCATTCACACTCACATTCACACTGTCATTGAGTGGGAACTGAACCCACGCTGCCCGCACCAAAGTCAGGCGAGTGTACCACTCACGTCTGTTATTGTAGGAAATGTAATTGGGACATATCAAGTGATAATGTAACAAAACAAGTTTACAAATACTGTATGGCATAATCGCACATTTCAAAAGACACAAACCAAAAAGATCAGTTTTTGGTGAACGGCAAAGTCAGAATTTTGGAAAGTCTAAATCCTGACCAAACGTTCTCTTTTCAAGAAACACACACATACACAGACACACACACGGTCCAAAGTGTACCCCACCTTTTGCCCAAAGTCAGCTGGGAGAGGTGATCATATAAAATGGATAGATCGATTGCTGATGTCTATGTTTGTTTGTGTCCAGGTGGCAAGTATGCGAGCAGGACGACCCACTCCTTCCTGTGACCCTAGTGATGATGCAGAAGGTGTGGAGCCTCAAACCAGACAGATGATAGAATGGGCTATGACTGGTTTTTTACCCAGCGGCCCACAGTCACTGGACCCTCCTGAGGGTACACAGAGAAACGGACACACACACACGCACACACACACACACAAACACACGTAACGCATGCATGCACGTACAGACATACACAATACAATAAAAACAATAAAAATAAGTAATACTTATGTCATACTTACTGATCTCCACAGAGGAGCAGAATCCATATAAAGACGTCTACTCTGAGATGTGGGCAGAACCAGAAGCAGCATATACTCCTCCCCCTGCCAAGAAACCTCGCAAGAACGCCGCGGAAAAAGCCAAGATCAGAGAGGTGATCGACGAAGGAACCAGAGGTGAACATATGTTTACTGTGAAATTAAATATTACCCCATGATTGACGAGTGACCTGCCCAGGGGTTACACTTCCTCTTAAATCAGCTCAGCTAGGTATAGAAAATGGATGGATTAAGATTTTCAAAGAAGAAAGTTAAAGCCTACTTTCAGTCCAAAGTAGGTTAGGATGTTAATATTCTTATTTAGAGATTTGTATTACAGTTCTTTGACAAATTATCTTTGACATAGCAGGACACTTCATCATTGTAATACAGAATATGTATTAACACAAGAACTGATATCACTATTATAATCCTCAATAAATCGTTTTATCAGAAATGAAGAATCTCTTGGCTTTTTGTTAAGACTTGTGCATGCACCTGATAGAACAATACAATATGAACTTTATTTTGTACATTATGTATGTATAAATCAGATTAATAACACCTTGTTTTGTTTCTCCAGAGAGACTTATACAGGAGATTAAAAAGAAAACCCGGAACATAGAAGGTACCATGTTTTTTTTTTTTTTTTTTTTTTTTTTTTTAATGGAGAAGTAGGTAAATCTAGTATTTTAAATATAGCTTCAAACATTTAACTGAACACAATTTGTGACTACGGTGTGTGATTAATGTGTATTTTCCCCCCAGATATTTGTATCTCCTGTGGAAGCCTCAACGTCTCTCTGGAGCATCCCCTCTTCATGGGAGCAATGTGCGTGGGTTGCAAAGTAAGATGCTTACTGATGAAATATCTGGATTATTATAGGCACTCTTAGTGAAATTGTGTGAAGGTAACATCACCCAACATATGTGGCAAATTCAAGCCCATACTTAAAGAAAGGATTATTAAATTAAATAATATTGTTTATGTTTTTTTACAATGTGTTTTGAACAGAACAGGCAACTGAAAGAAGCCGACTTCAGCGAATAGCTAAATAAATTTGCTTAAAAAAATGTTTTCATTCATTTAGATTCAGATTCAGATCACTATTGATGCCTTTGGGGGCAATCCATTTGCATCTTCCAAGTCCAAATGCACATTCACCCTCAACAAACACTTAATAAGACAACATCATAAAAGACATGGTAATTAGGTAATGGGACTGGTTGCAATAAATAAATAAATAAATGACAAAACAAACAAACCAATGAATAAATAAATAAATAAATAACAATGAGATATTAGAACTGCAACACAATAAAACCTTGTCATTTGAAAGATTAAAAGAAAAGGAATTCATTTAAAAAGAGTGGTGCTAGGAATAAAAGGCTGAGTATCTGTGTGTCCTCATCAGGGTCACACAATAATTAATGCAGGCCAGAGGCCATCAAGGCAAATTCTGTGGCAAGGACATGTTCTTTTTCGTTTCTAGTTTTTGGGGCTATTTCAGCCACCTGTTTCTCCCACTGAGAGCCCAATCCTCTCTTGGAGCACACTTTGACAATGCCAATCAGGCAGTTTTTGTCTTCCACTAATAATCAATTGAACCAACAGATTAAATAAAAAGGTTAAAATTGGACAAAAAAGCTGCAGTTGGCTGGTGACCAGTGAGGCTTCATCTAGGCTACATCTTACCCCTGACCCTAATTAGCACAAGCACTATAGGAAATGGATGGATGACAAAAAGAGACCAGAGTGGATTCATAGCTGAAGTGTGTTAAAACACATGGCTACATGACTACAAAGTAACACAATACAGACCCTGTGGTTTTCTTTTTAAGACTACCAATACTATTGCAATTACCGTAATTTCGCACCCATGTATAATGCGCACCCCCCAAAGTTGACCTCAAAATTCTGGAAAACCCTATGTATAATGCATTTTTACTACCCATATGATCAAAACATGAAGTATCTGTATTTGTTTTTTTCAAATAATTATTCTGAAGTTTAGCACTTTATTTGAGCACGTAATCCTTTTTTTAATTTACTTGCTCTTATTTTGAAATTAACAGCCTTACTTTTATTTAGTAAATTAGAAAACACACAGTTGTGCTCATATGTTTGATTACCCAGGCAGAATTTGTAAGATGGGTTCCATTCTTTAAAGAAAACATGAAGGACTATGCGAAACACATTTAATTTTATTTTAATGGGACTCAAATTAAACGGTCAAGCATTTCAGAAAAGCATTATCATTAAACAAAACATAACCATAAAGAAATTAATGATGGTTGTTGTTCAGTGAGTCATTTAAAAAAAAAACAATATTTCACAAATTCTGCCAGCGTATGTAAACTTATGAGCACAACTGTACATATATGCAGTCATACGTACGTCATATTGGAATGAAAGTGTAGGCTACACTTTTTTTTATAACCACTAGGTGGCGGTGGCATTTTGGAATGTAAGTGTACAGCTTTTTCATAACCACTAGATGGCGGCATACATTTATAAAATGTGAAAGTTTTTTCCATTTGCCCCTATACCTATGTATAATGCACACTATTGACTTTTGACAATTTTTTTGGGGGGGGGGGGAAATGCACATAATACACGAGAAATTAGGCTAGGTCATTAATATTTACTGCCCACACCTCCATGATCAATACATTATACATTCTTTTTGTCAGTAAGAATTATGAAAATGAAATAATGCAATATTTAATTATTTCAACCTCTGTTTTTCTCCTGGGCTCTCATAGAATTCCTTTCTAGAGTGTGCGTACCAGTATGACGATGATGGCTACCAGTCCTATTGCACCATCTGCTGCGGAGGCAGGGAGGTGCTCATGTGTGGCAACAACAACTGCTGTAGGTCAGTAGGCTGCTGTTGATTTTGGGATTAGTGGGCACCAGTTGAGAGTTGGTGTGGCCAAGGCCAAGAGTTTAGGCTGGACTTCAATGGAACCACTACATCTCCTTTTATGTCAAATTGTGAAAAATAGTTCTCACCGTTGGCAGATTTATTTGACTGAAAAAGTACAGGCCAAGGTCAATTTTGTCATGTGAAGTTTGTGATTATTTTATAGCTATGGACTAGAAGTGTTTTTCCATACAAATACTGTAATTATGATATTACTACTGTGTTAGCGTAGGTTAGTGATAGACTACGGTGCATTCTGACTTTTGTACAAATTTGGGTTCCATTGTAGGAACACAATTCCGTCGTAAACTGAGGACCCCCTGTAATCTACCTAATGAGTCAGCAAGGCAACCTATGTACTACTTTATTAATTTAATTATTACAAAAAACTGCCCTGTCAATTATTGACAGAGATGTTTTTCAATCAAATTGTATGTCATATAGCCAAACCCATGCATCGCTAGTTGGGCATGGTAGCTATAAAAATACAGAAAACAATCACAGGAATTTTACAAAACTCAGCAGATGGTCTCTGTGACGTCTTACTGGTTGTAAGAAAAGTTTCCTCATGGATGTGTTTATGCTCAGGTGTTTCTGCGTTGAGTGTGTGGATCTGTTGGTCGGAACCGGCTCAGCAGCGGCAGCCATCAAAGAAGACCCTTGGAACTGTTACATGTGTGGACCCCGAAACACCTATGGATTACTGCGGCGACGGGACGACTGGCCTTGCCGACTACAGCATTTTTTTGCCAACAATCATGAGCAGGACTTTGTAAGTCTTATTTCTGTTTTTATGTTTTATATACATATACAGTCACCTGCACAGAACATTCCCAGACAATTCTTCCTTACATCATTTTGTTTGGCACTCTCAATTACACGCTATGTACATTACTTAACAAAGTTATTAGCCCACCACCCAATGTAAGGTTTATGCCACAACTGTTAACAGCATTGGTTGTGTAATGTAATGTGCGTAATGGTTTTTTTCTCTTTCTGTAAGTCTTTATGAACCAGTTATTTAGCTGCATGAGAGCGCCTCTCTGCCTTCCAAGCAGGCACAGAGATTAAGCTTGAGCCTTCTTATTGTTGTTAGCTCATTTACTGGCTAACATTAAGACTGTGTCTACCTAATACTTTGGCCAGTGAGTCTTTATTATTGTAAAGAGGGTCCTCGGTTTACAACGGCAATCTTCAGGTTCCTCTATAAACGTGCTACCATATTGTTACTTGACCAAATAGAATTCAGTGAAACTTGAAGCAATGATGAGCTGTGTTCCAGAAGCTGTTAGTTAACTAGTATGAGGGAAAATCTGCATCTAACAAAAACACACACAACACAACACTTTAATACCGTGTTGTTTATTAAGATGTTCGCTAAAAGAGACATCAGCGTTAGGCAAAAAGCACCTACTACTGTATATTTCTGCCCAATTCAACAGATCCTAATGAGCCTGACCATGTTGTCACTGTTGTCTCCCAGGAGCCAGCCAAGTTGTATGCTCCAGTTGCAGCAGAGAAGAGGCAGCCAATCAGAGTCTTATCACTGTTTGATGGCATCGCTACAGGTGTGCACATGAGCGAGTGTACTTGCGTCTGCTGAGATCACAAGTGTTTATCACAACATCACAAATATCATGCACTCAGGTCTGTTGGTGCTAAAGGACCTGGGCATCCAGGTTGATAAATATGTGGCATCCGAGGTTTGTGATGACTCCATCACTGTTGGCATGGTCAGACACCAGGGACGCATCATGTACGTGGGCGATGTACGCAACGTAACCCATAAACATGTAAGTGAGGCTCTTTCTTCACATTTACAGTCTGTATTCACACTTGTTTACTTTCTCATTTAATTTGATGTTATATTTGTCCATTAGATCGAAGAGTGGGGACCATTTGACCTGGTGATAGGTGGAAGTCCCTGCAATGACCTCTCCATAGTAAACCCTGCACGAAAGGGCCTTTACGGTATTATACATTCAAGGAAAATAACAAATAACCATGTCACTATTGAAGTATTATATTACATTTAAATGTTGCTGAATTCTCGCAGAGGGAACTGGGCGATTGTTTTTTGAGTTTTACCGTCTGTTGCACGAGGCTCGTCCAAAAGAGGGTGACGGGCGGCCTTTCTTCTGGCTCTTTGAGAACGTGGTCGCCATGGGAGTCAGTGACAAACGGGACATATCTCGCTTTTTAGAGGTACTGTAATCTGGACTGTGTACATTACATCCCTGTTCTCATCTTTGTTCCCCACTTGTTGTTGCAGGATATCACTCACAATGTTTGTGTGTGAAATAGCTCAACAAATTGTCATTATTGGAGTCGATTAGATCAAAGTCGAAGAAGAAGAAGAGGTGGAAAGCGGGTTATTCGGCAGAAAGAGAAGAGGAAAGCACAGAGCCTAGAACTGAATGTGGGGACTTTGAATGTTAGGACTATGACAGGAAAATCTCAGGAGTTGGTTGACATGATGATTAGGAGAAAGGTTGATATATTGTGTGTCCAGGAGAGCAGGTGGAATGGCAGTGAGGCTAGAAGTTTAGGGGCAGGGTTTAAATTATTAAGAGAAATGGAGTCGGGGTTATTTTAAAAGAAGAGTTGGCTAAGAATGTCTTGGAGGTGAAAAGAGTATCAGATCGAGTGATGAGGCTGAAACTTGAACTTGAGTGTGTTATGTATAATGTGATTAGTGGCTATGCCCCACAAGTAGGATGTGACCTAGAGGTGAAAGAGAAATTCTGGAAGGAGCTAGATGGAGCAGTTCTGAGCATCCCAGACAGAGAGAGAGTCATGATTGGTGCAGATTTTAATGGACATGTTGGTGAAGGAAACAGGGGTGATGAAGAAGTGATGGGTAAGTACGGCATCCAGGAAAGGACCTTGGAGGGACAGATGGTGGTAGACTTTGCAAAAAGGATGCAAATGGCTCTAGTGAACACTTTTTTCCAGAAGAGGCAGGAACATAGGGTGACCTACAAGAGCGGAGGTAGAACCACGCAGGTGGATTACATTTTGTGCAGACGATGTAATCTGAAGGAGGTTACCGACTGTAAGGTTGTGGCAGGGGAGAGTGTGGCTAGACAGCATAGGATGGTGGTGTGTAAGATGACTCTGGTGGTGGGGAGGAAGATTAGGACGACAAAGGCAGAGCAGAGAACCATGTGGTGGAAGCTGAGACAGGACGAGTGTTGTGCAGCTTTTCGGGAAGAGGTGATACAGGCTCTCGGTGGACGGGAAGAGCTTCCAGAAGACTGGACCACTACATCCAAGGTGATCAGAGAGGCAGGCAAGGAGAGTACTTGGTGTATCTTCTGGCAGGAAAGGAGAGAAGGAGACTTGGTGGTGGAACCTCACAGTACAGGAAATCATACAAGGAAAAAGGTTAGCTAAGAAGAAGTGGGACACTGAGAGGACCAAGGAGAGGCGAAAGGAATACATTGAGATGCGACATTGGGCAAAGGTAGAGGTGGCAAAGGCCAAACAAGAGGCATATGATGAGATGTATGCCACGTTGGACACTAAAGAAGGAGAAAAGGATCTATACAGGCTGGCCAGACAAAGGGATAGAGATGGGAAGGATGTGCAGCAGGTTAGGGTGATTAAGGATAGAGATGGAAATATGTTGACTGGTGCCAGCAGTGTGCTAGATAGATGGAAAGAATACTTCGAGGAGTTGATGAATGAGGAAAATGAGAGATAAGGGAGAGTACAAGAGGCAAGTGTGGTGGACCAGGAAGTGGCAATGATTAGTAAGGGGGAGGTTAGAAAGGCATTAAAGAGGATGAAAAATGGAAAGGCAGTTGGTCCTGATGACATTCCTGTGGAGGTATGGAAGCATGTAGGAGAGGTGGCTGTGGAGTTTTTGGCCAGCTTGTTCAATAGAATTCTAGCGCGTGAGAAGATGCCTGAGGAATGGAGGAAAAGTGTGCTGGTGCCCATTTATAAGAACAAGGGTGATGTGCAGAGCTGTGGGAACTATAGAGGAATAAAGTTGATGAGCCACACAATGAAGTTATGGGAAAGAGTAGTGGAGGCTAGACTCAGGACAGAAGTGAGTATTTGCGAGCAACAGTATGGTTTCATGCCTAGAAAGAGTACCACGGATTATTATTTGCCTTGAGGATGTTGTTGGAAAAGTACAGAGAAGGTCAGAAGGAGCTACATTGTGTCCTTGTAGATCTAGAGAAAGCCTATGACAGAGTACCCAGAGAGGAACTGTGGTACTGCACGCGGAGGTCTGGAGTGGCAGAGAAGTATATTAGAATAATACAGGACATGTACGAGGGCAGCAGAACAGCGGTGAGGTGTGCTGTAGGTGTGACAGACGAATTTAAGGTGGAGGTGGGACTGCATCAGGGATCAGCCCTGAGCCCCTTCCTGTTTGTAGTGGTGATGTATGGGCTGACAGATGAGGTTAGACTGGAATCCCCATGGACCATGATGTTTGCAGGTGACATTGTGATCTGCAGTGAAAGCAGGGAGCAGGTGGAGGAACAGTTAGAAAGATGGAGGCATACACTGGAAAGCAGAGGAATGAAGATTAGCCGAAGTAAGACAGAATATATGTGCATGAATGAGAGGGGTGGTGGGGGAAGAGTGAGGCTACAGGGAGAAGAGATAGCGAGGGTGGAGGACTTAAAATACTTCGGGTCAACCGTCCAAAGCAATGGTGATTGTGGTCAGGAAGTGAAGAAACGGTTCCAAGCAGGTGAACGGGTGGAGGAAGGTGTCAGGTGTGTTATGTGACAGAAGAGTCTCTGCTAGGATGAAGGGCAAAGTTTATAAAACAGTGGTGAGGCCAGCCATGACGTACGGATTAGAGACAGTGGCACTGAAGAGACAACAGGAAGCAGAGCTGGAGGTGGCGGAAATGAAGATGTTGAGGTTCGCTCTTGGAGTGACCAGGTTGGATAAAATTAGAAATGAGCTCATCAGAGGGACAGCCACGGTTCGATATTTTGGAGACAAAGTTAGAGAGAGCAGACTTCGATGGTTCGGACACGTCCAGAGGAGAAATAGTGAGTATATTGGTTGAAGGATGATGAGGATGGGGCTGCCAGGCAAGAGAGGAAGACCAAAGAGAAGGTTGATGGATGTCGTGAGGGAAGACATGAGGGCAGTTGGTGTTCGAGAGGAGGATGCAGGAGATAGGCTTACATGGAAAAGGATGAGGCGCTGTGGCGACCCCTAAAGGGACAAGCGGAAAGGAAAAGAAGAAGAAAGGAGTGGATTAGATCAGATTCAAAGATGCTTTACATATAAACTAAACACAGAGTTAGACCAACAACAAAAAAAGTGAGTTATGCATACCACTGTTGTGTTCACCTGCAGTGCATTAAACTGACAGATGTATTTTGACAATTGGGGAAAATTTGAGCATTTTTCTCCCTTGTGATAAAAGTCAGCAAAGGGCCGGTTAACTGATGTCTCCCAAAAAATATCCTGGGCGATTATCCCGTGGTGTGTTAAGAGGGATTTTTCCTCCTCTATCTTCGACTGAAGCGGTTGGCCAACAATTGTAAATGTTAAACCTAATAATACCTATTTCTGAACTCAAATCCTGATGTGTGTGGTCAACACAGAGTTTGTTTGTCTAACGTGTCTTCCAAGTCAGTCACCACAAAAAAATTACAAGAGTAAATGTGATTAACAATTACGTCACAATAAACTGTTGAAAGTAACTCACTCTCTATTCAGTGCAACCCTGTGATGATCGATGCCAAGGAAGTTTCTGCTGCCCACCGAGCTCGATATTTCTGGGGAAACCTGCCCGGCATGTCAAGGTGGTAAAAACACCATCACACAGACAACTTGACACAATTTATCAATTTGAACATTTTTATAATTTTGAAGTAACTTCTTGACAATATCTTCAACAAACAGACCCATGAGCCCCATGACGAATGATAAGCTGGACCTGCAAGAGTGTCTTGAGCATGGTCGTACTGCCAAGGTACGTGTGCACGTGTGTGTCTATGTGTCTGCCCAGTATGCAAGCATGCAAGTGCAATTCTCTTGTGAGTAAATACTCAAATTTCCATGTATGGACATAATGGACCGAGATAGAAACCATGTATATGATATACAGTACAGCATATGATGTTACAATTAATTATATTACACGTTTATTTATTATTATTTTATTTACTTGTAGTAAGTAAATTGCCATATACTTTGGAAATGGAACTGGAAATTTCTATTGCCATTAAAATGTGTAAATCCAATTGTTGGAGGTGAATCTACATTTATGGTGAATAAATCTTTCACAGAAAATTTGTAGGACTTTATCTATACTTATACATACTTTTTGAATTGTGTTCTGTTTCTGTGGTAGCAAAATAAACAGTTAATTGGCTAGTCAGTTATTTTTGCAACAAACATAGCCAACCATGTCCAATACCCTATATTATAGGACAGTTTTAGGATTAAAAAAAGAATATTTGTCTATGTGTGTTTGTTTGTCTGTCTGTTTGGTTCTGGATGCAAATTCCAGTTTGAGAAGTTGCGTACGATAACGACTCGCTCCAACTCTGTGAAGCAGGGGAAAGATGAGCATTTCCCCGTCTACATGGACAACAAGGAGGACATCCTCTGGTGCACTGAGATGGAAAGGTACATTTGTGCACATACGTGTGAGTGCGTGTGCGTAAATGTGTGTGTTTGTGTGTGTGTCTGTGTGTACAACGTTGTATTTTAAATCCCCCCCTAGTTTCCCCTTTTCCTGTATACATATTCACAACAGAAACTGAAGTACATACAAGCCGATTTGAGGGCTTTGGAAGTCAAAAAAACTTTGCTTTGGAAGTAAAAAACAATCTCTCAAAAAAAATCTACAGTGGGACCGCAAATGTTGCAATCCATTCTAGATGCTTTTGTCGATGTTTGGGTTTTTAATACATTTCCCCCATCACAAAGCCACTGCCATCAAAATTACAGTACATTTTAAAGTAACATTTTTAACTTCCACTGTCAAGTGTAAAAAGAAGTTACATGTTGTATAATGTAGTGAAATCAAACTCAAAGAAAAGATAACTAGATGACCTTTAGTGTATACAGGGTCGTCTTGGTTTATGACGATCCAGGCGTAACCACATTTTAAGGTTATGAGTGGCGTTCTGTGTAAAACAAGGCACACTGAGTTACTGCTAGACTTACTGTTTTTCATTTGATTTAGTTTTTATATTTGTGGCCTTGAAATGTTCCATACAAATATTCAGTGGTGGGAAGTAAGAAAGTACAAAAATTTCGCTACTGTACTTAAGTAGATTTTTCTGACTTAACTTTTTTACTTTACTTACTCCATTTTAAAACAGATATCTGCACTTCCCACTCCTTATTTTTTCAAAATAGGCTCATTACTCTTTTTGTAACCTCCGTGGATGAAGACATGACATTAAATATACGTAAAAATATACGCTAAAGTCAACTGTGTTTGAGATCTTGATTGACTGAGATCTTTATTTATTAGGCGGACTGGAGGGAACATTAATGTTGACAAGAGATTCGGAGAAGCACAATATTCCCTTTCTATGCCCATATTTAAGAGAATTGTTTGAATTGTTGTCAGCTCCCAGAATCATTTGTGGCTAATGTATTATGTCTTGTGCCAGCTTAAAACCAACAAGCTTCTTCCGTTCAAAAATTCTTCGCATGTTGTAGTGGTACATATTGTCCAAATTATTATTACTAATTAACTCGCAATTGCACCGGATAGCCACTGATGGAATGAAGGCGTTCAGTACTTGCGTATATAGTGGGGGAGGGCTGACTCGTGCCAGAAAAGCCAACTGCGTACTTGGGCTTGGTTTTAGCCATGCCCCAAAAATCCGCACAACTGAAATGGTGAAAAAGAGCTCAACGAGGTATCTCAACAATTCACCACTAAATTGTTCTCAGTCTTTGCACTTGCCAATTGAAAACTGACAGTGAAAATACATTAAAAAAAATATTTTATATTGAAGTACATTTCAGTCTATACTTTTTAAATAAATAAATTTGCTGTCTGGTGTGACGTCCTGAAGGTAGAAGTTTGACCTCTGAAGTATCGCACCACAATAATATAATTTGCATTTGAAAGGTTCCGCTGTACTGTTAAGAAATGTACTATCGTATAAATCAAATAACAATTCTGTCTATTGGTACCAAAATTGCTATCCTGTTTCTTCTCTAAATGATGATATGTGTGTATCCAGGGTGTTTGGTTTCCCGGTCCACTACACCGACGTGTCCAACATGAGTCGTCTGGCTAGGCAAAGGCTGCTGGGACGTTCATGGAGTGTTCCCGTCATCAGGCACCTCTTTGCCCCTCTTAAGGAGTACTTCGCCTGCAACTAGTCACACAACAACTCTCTCTCTCCCTCTCTCTCTCTCCCTCTCTCTCTCTCTCTCTCTCTCTCTCTCTCTCTCACACACTCTCTCTCTCTCTCTCTCAGCAACAGACACGCAAACACACACTCACACAAACAGCACGCACACTTTTTGACAACAGATAACTGTACATAAAACACAGCTTGTACATGAAGGTTGGCTGACGCAGATGAAACAGATGACCAGACAGACATACACATACACCACACACACTGCTTAGGACTTCATCCCTTGATCCCAAATAACCTACTGGCTAATCTTGGTCCCCAGGTGCTACCTTGCACACACACACACAAATACGCACGTGCACACACACCTCCATACATACATACATACATACATACACACACACACACACACACTTGCTAGTGCAGTTTCTGTACTATATGTCACACACAAACTTCCTTCCACCTGACCTTAAACTGATGTCTTCTGCTGTTCTGCATTAGTTACAGTCCCTATGAAGAACCAACACAGGACATCTCTCTCAATACTCCACCAAAACGTATTATTACAAATGTAAGATTTTACACACGCAGTGGAGGTGGTGGAGTTGCATTACTAATGCAATGAACATAAATATCGATACACACATCCACCCCACACTCCAGCTAAAACCCACGGTGCTTGTCGGGCTGTACAAATGGTGCCACTTTCACATGACATTTTTACTGTTCTTGGTGCTCCCAGAGACTTGTGGTCTCGGTTTGTTTTCAGTTGCTGCAGTTTTGGGTCCCTAACTGATTTAAACTAAATACTTCCAAGCAGGCACAGAGATTAAACCAGCTACAGAGTATACTCGAGGGCTGAGAGAGAAAGGAAAAAACAACAATAATACAAGGTAACTTTCACTAAATTAACTCCTCTGTTGAATAAATCTCATTGGATGAGTTAATCATCAGTGCATTGAGCCAAAGTAACCCCAATTGTATTTTCATTTGTACTTGGGTATCAAGTTACTGTATGTGTCTTTCAGAGCTATTCAGAACGGTCATTTAGGAATCCCACTGCGGTAGGGGTACATTTAACTCTTCACTCTCTGGGAATGGGCCTTTCAAAATATACAAAATGTACTTGCACGATAGTATCGAGTGCTCTCAAGTGGCCAGAAAAAAACATATGGCTTGTGTAGGACCCTCCAGGGAATTTAGTAGGATTTCATAAAACAAAAAGTGATGCACTGTATTTGTAGTTACTTGAAACATCTTTGTCTTTTCAAAATTACCATTATGTAAACAACACCCCCTCTTTTATATACACAATATTTATACACAGTAATATACAATAACCCTCTTAACACTGTGGAAAATATAGCGTTTGCATAGCAAAACAGCATTTTCAGCACAACATATCTGTCATGTTTATGTAATGTGTTGCAGCTACACATGCCATTTTTGGCTTTGTGTGTTAGTGGACTACTGAACAACCTGATTATTCTCCAACATGCTTCAACTTAATATACGATAATTCTTCGCTTCCAATACAGTATCCTAGTAAATAACTGACAGCTATTGTACTTTATCTTGTAATATTTACTGCCAGTTAGCATACACTATACACTTGGTTGAGCTTGTTTTCTTTTAAACAATCTCAAACGATTTATTCAATAGATGTTTTTATTATTTAGTCAGTTATAGTATGATAGAATTATCCCAACATGATACAACCCAAATTTTCCTTCCTCACGTATTTGCTGCTGTGCAACAAACACGCTAATATTCATAATTAACACTGTTGTATCACATCTGTTACTGTTGTATCTCATTATCACATCTGTTACTATTGTATCTCATTCAAATAATGTGACTGGAATAATAATAGTTCCAAGTGCCTGGCTGCTCTGTACCCCTGGCACCACGTGTGTTCCACAAAGGCGTGAGATTCAGATAAGAGGGCCATGACTCTGAAAAGATGACATCGGCTTGTCTGTCAATATGTGAGGCTAGGGCTTGCAGCATCAGTTTTGATTTGCTGTAGTTTTCAAGTTCACCAGTGTGTGACTTAGTCATTGGAGCTTCATTCAGTGAAATAATGAATACATTTCATCCTAGGTTATGTCACGCTCTTTTAGACATAATTCTTTGGATTTTTATGTGAAAACGTAATCTCTCCATCACTGGATAATGAATCGCAATGGTGACTGCAGTGCAAGAGATTTCTGTATAAAACAACTGAATTTACTTTATATTATATTACTGTGAAACAGGTGAGAATAGATGACATATTTTAATATTATGATAACACCAATATCACAATAATGTAATAATCTTGTACATTTAAGTTTTTCCACAAACTTAAAAAAATGACATTATCTTATACATTCACTTTTCTCATGTTAATTGTATGATGAAGTGATGAGAGTACTGAGTACTGATTTACTGATATGTATTACTTGGATATAACAACATGATAATCATTTGATTGGATTTGGATTTAGAATCAGAAATGCGAATCTGTCGTTTCACAGTTGTACGTTCATTTATGTAGAGCTGTCGACACATGGCTCATTAAAACAAAGACATGACGATCGGATTCACGCTTAAGAGTTACACGTTCCCATTTATTGCTGGACCTTTTCTCTCGACCCAGCTGCAATTAATGAAAATCCACGATATAGAGAGAGCATATAATAAAACTTTCTGTGAAAATATATTTTAAGCCTTAAAATAGCCCTTCCGTGTGCTTCAAATACATTTAAACGTATTAAAACACAGAGGGAGTGTGTTGTTTCCATAAAAAAACTATTGGCATAAGCCACAGATTTCCATGATGTAGGCGAATTTTAACAGAAAGATCTGCGTCATAGCGGGACCACGATAGGTATACCTGTAAAGCTGGGTATTACTGTATGCTGACATTTATTATCTTTTCATCAAAACAAAATTAGATGCAATGTTGACAGAACATCAAGAAAAATAATGACATTCACATCATGTGAAAATAATATACTGTATAGTATTCATTAAATTTAAACTCAACATCAGACAGCATCAGTATGAATATCTGACACTGGTGCTTATTACACCTTGACCGATTTTGAGAAATATCATGATACTGTATCAGTATATTTTCCCTTTTTAAAGTGTGATCAAAATGGCCCAATCAGTAAGGTTTAACTCATCCAGCGAGAGTATTCAAGCCTGTTAGGAGAAAAACGATAACAGCCGTCGCACGGTGTCAAAAGGAGATACTATGAACTAATGGACCTTTAATGGTGGAAAACAACCTCTCTTGTGCCTCGCCCTCTTGTGCTCTGCTGCTGTGTTGTTGGGTGACAAACTAAAAAAAGGTTTGGTTGTAAGCAACCCATTCTTGCAGCTCAACTCTCTTGCTTTATTTCATAGGGATGCAAAATGTTCTGTAGTTCTTGAGCAACAACATCCACTAGAGGGTGAGGCAGACCTCTACTCTGTAGACACTATGCTGGCTTTGCCTTCCTATAAGTGGAACAGATTGCCACGTGTTAGTATCAGAAAACTTTTTATTTCACTTCGAAACACTGCATTGTTAGTGCATGGTGGTGCAGGCCCTCTTGAAATTGAACAGAATACAACAGGGATCTTATTTGTTACCTTGCGAAATCTCTTTCAGTCTGGTGCTTTTGGTCCCAAGTTGGCCACTTTTTCTATAGAAAACCTTCCAATCCTCTGACCTTCCTCAGAAACCAGCTAACAACTGGACACATACAGTCGACACACACGTGCACAAACAATCAGAAACCGTAAACCAGCAGTTTTGTCTGTTGTTTTTTTTCGCCATCATGTTTACTCTCCGTTTATACAACCAAACTTCAGGTGCTTTTTCAACCAACCTTCAGGTGCTTTTTCACCTCTGCTCTTTATACAATGCTCAACAGTGCAGGTTACACACACACATAAATACACAGTCGCTGGAAACGCCCACAGTGCGGTGCTGATGTACTCAAAATACATCAACTGTTGATGCACAGAACATGCATAGACACTGTGTTTCTGCAGGACACCTGTCGCCACCAGGCCTTCCATGGCACTGCTGGGTGTGACATCATAACCCTGCGCTGCATTGGTGCTGTCAAAACACCCCCTATTCCCCTCAGATACTGCATGTCGGTCTGTCAGTGTAATCTCATGTTAGATTAGGGAGTAATGGTGATGATAAAAATAATAGTAGTATTAATAATAATAATAATCTGTTATTTTGTGTGTGTGTGTGTACTGTTCAAGGTCGGTGCTCAGTTCAGTTCAGTCTCAGCCAAGAGGGGAAAGAAGCTTGAGAAAACATATTACAGTTAGTTATAGTGACTTTGTCTTGTCTGGAGAACAGGAGGCGAAAGATACTCTCAAACAAGAAATGTGTTCAAACAACACCAACTGCAGTCTTGCAATTGGGGCAAATTCTATTTGCTATACAGTGGAACCTTACATTTCAAACTTTGTTCAAAAATTTGCAGAAAATCATCAAACAAATGTTCTTCTTTTTCTTTGTCTTTTTATATGATGCTACCTCAGAAAGGTACCAGTGAAAGCAAAAACGAGAAAAGTGCTAGTGACAACCTTAAAGCTGAAAATCTAATTGCACATAGTTGTAGCTGAGCGACGAAAGTGGTACATGCATTTTTGTCACGTCAACATTTTGACAGTAATAATAAAAAAGGCCCCATTTTTTGTGTAACCTGAACACCGCACAGACCAACCAGCCCTACAGGAAAGAAAGCTCAGAATCAGCTTGGACTCTTATGCATTTAGCCATATAGTCAGTCGTTTAGTATACACATCTCTGTTCACACGATTCAGTACAACATGGTTAAACATAGTCCATCAACAATAATAATTAAAGGGAGAATACCTCCCAAAGGGCCTGATTTACTAAGATCTCAAATAGTGAGTGCTAAATTGCATATTCACTCTTAAAAAAATTGCGTGTTCTATGTGATTTACTAAGATTACGATCTTTTGCTGAAGTCCCAAATAGTGGGCGCTAAATTGGGTGATCACTAATAGATTATGTGCGCTGTTGGCAAGAGGTGTCAAAGTGGTGGAGACTGCTGTATTTAAAAGATGAAGTTCGAAGTGATGGAATTGGAAGTGTTAGTGGAAAACAAATATAATACTGTAGTGTGTAACACAAAAGAAATGTATTGCTCACATCATTTTGGGGAAGTCAGCAACCAAAAAAAAAAAAAAGCCATTTTTTGAGTGATTTAACTTACCAGGTGTGTGGGAATTGGATTCATCTGCCTCTCCTACATAACATTGCATTTAAAACTTGGAAGAGGCCAGCACCAATTGTCACCACGTGCTGAAATGGCCCAGAGACAAGGAAATGCAGAGCTGACGCAGAGTTTTGTCGTAAGTGATATGGAATGACTTGTCTTGTGACTGACTCCAAGTCTTAGATGATTCAGAAGCTCCAAAATTGCATTGCTGAATAGATGATATGTCGCCATAATTTTGCTTTCTGGCATTTCACGTTTAGACGAGTAGAAAAGATCCATTCTCCCCGCCACCTCTCTTTTTGCCTGCGCTACGCTGGCACTGCTTTGCATGCCGGGTTGCATCTGTCTTTCAGATGATGTACTTAAAGATGTTAAATAAGACATCGCAATGCATCTCAGGTTCGATAAATCACATTGCGCTTGCTGAACTCATCATTTGCATATAATGTTACCAGAACGTGCAAAATTAACTGTGCGGCAATTTTGCTTGTTTTTCAGACGCAATCTTTGGTGCGTCAAGTTAGTAGATTAGCTTCCACACCTGTTTACGTGAGAAATCAAATTTCCGCCCATTTCTGCATGCACAAACATGTAGTAAATAATAATAGCAGTGTGTAGTTGCCATGCGCATTCATCACCATGTTTGTCGCATGCCGTAAACCAGTGGTCCCCAACTTTTTTTGCACCACGGACTGGTTTAGAGTAGGCATTTTTTTTCACGGACCGGCTGTCAAGGTGTGCCATATATATACAGCAAAAATAAATTGACACGACTGGCTTAAAAACGAATGTTAAATGCTTGAAAAATACAACTCATCATAATGCATAACGGATAAAAGAAGCTTTCTTTTTCTTTGAGGTCGTAGGCTCTTCTTCTGGCTCCTCAGGTGGCCTTTTTCCTTTGAAAAAGAAGCTCTCCGATTGTTTGTTTTTTACTCATTTTGCTAGTTTGCGGACTCATTTTTAGTAACGTATCACGTGACCGACCTGCAGTCTAGTGTTGTTTCGTTCCCGAACGTTTCGTTCAAAAGAACGAATCTTTTCAGTGAACGTAATGATGTGAATCAGTTTATGAAATGATTCGTTCTTTGAGCTTGGCCGCCGGCATGAGCAAGTCGGCTGGGAGCGGAAACGGAACTGCTGCAGCGTTCTGTGCAGTCTTGATGTGTCAATTGCGACGCGCAGCTGTTGGAGCGGAGAGGATCCGGTAATCTCCGGTCATTTTTCACACATTTGACACATTGAAAATGCAGTACAACAGATATTATATAAATTGGTCATTCCTTCTATGCGGCCCGGTAACAAATGCCTCACGGTCCGCGGACCACGGGTTGGGGCCCACTGCCGTAAACTATTAATAGTGGTTCACTTCTTCTTACAACAAGTTACACCAATTATACAGCCGTTAACTTATTTATTTATTTTTTTTTACAAATGTGTGAAAGTTAAAAATGATAAAATGTTAACATTTCCTGTATAATTAATATAGTTTTTATAACATACAGTTTGACCCTTTAACAGATTATTTACTCTACATTCACATTATTTCCATCCATTTTCTGAGCCGCTTCTCCTCACAAGGGTCGCGGACGTGCTGGAGCTTATCCCAGCTATCATTGGGCAGGAGGCGGGGTACACCCTGAACTGGTTGCCAGCCAAATCGCAGGGCACAAACAGGCACGGGGAGAACATGCAAACTCCACACAGGCGGGGCCGGTGATTGAACCCCGGTCGTCAGAACTGTGAGGCAGACGCTCTAACCAGTCGGCCTCCATGCCGCTCACATTATTTCATTATTGGAAAATGTGATTTGAAATTTTTGTCTAGGGCCGCATTGTAGTTATGATTTCCCTCAGAGGGCCAGTGAAATGTTTAATCACCAAATCATATTAATACCATTTCACAACAAATTGAGGGATAACTAGTTTTGAAATCAGAAGACAAGGATAATAGTTTGTTCAAGTATTGTTTAAGTTACTGTAGAAGAAGGGTTTGGTAACAGAAAAATGCAATATCTCAACATTATTGTTTATTATTATTTGAGCAAAAATCACAGAAGTTGACGAGCATGATTTGCTTTCGCGGGCCACATAAAATGATGTCTGGCACCTATGCACTCGAGGGATGTTTGGACTCAATGAGCAAATTATCTGGCATATAAAAATGCCTTTTTTATTCCCACTGCTTTAGAGGTTGCAATCTAGGCCACCGAGCCAGTGCAGTCATTTGCGATATTGTTCAAGTGGCACTGTCGTTAGTCCCATTTGTATTTCAGGTAATTCTTTGCTGTGATTTCTGACAGAACTACATTCCAATCCGTTGCAGCTGTACATGTAAGTCGTTCTTGTATGTTAATTACAAACCACGTTCACACACTAAACTGAATATGATAATCAGTTCCTAACATTGACAACACAATGTTATACAGGCTGAGATCATTTCATGCCAATAACCCGTCCCTTTCTCAGATGCAGCCATGTTTTTAGCGAGCACAATTATCATCTTCTAACTGCTTTATGTTATTATTGCTGACTTAGTAGGGAGAATAATTCATTTGCTTTGATCAAAGAGTAAAGCTAGCTAAACAGGCTAGAGACCACTGTCTCAGTTTGAGGTGTGATGTGAACATGTTTCTGTTTGAGAGTGCAAGGGGACAAGAGCCAGAGGAATGCAAGCATCGTTTTGATTGACAGCTGTCAATTGTTAAGAGTTGAGGTTGTCTTAAGACAGTGAAGATGGTTAGCCTAATGACAGCTTTTAGGCGGAGTGATGCGCAGTTTTCAACACTGATATCAGACTCGCACATACACACACAAAAAAAACCACAAAAAAACAAATTACTGTTGTTCACATACACACAGAGCAAACACTGCACATACACGTCTACAAACACAACACTTACACACCCAATGCTGCAGCGCATTCAGATGACACTCATCTCAAGGACTACATGAAAGATGAGCTTTTAGGAAAAGTGGAACTGCTGGTGTTTCAAAAAGGTGCTACAATTGTTTTCTGAAAATAAGAAAAAATATATTGCTAGGAGTATAAAAGTTTGTCTTTACAATGACTGTATTTAAGTTTGTTGTAGTAATGAAGAGGCACTATTATTATTTTACTCTTGTATGAATATGAACTAATTAAAAGGCATTTTAACTTTGTACTTGAACAATGTAAGAAAAGAACCGTGAATAAAAAAAAGACTGTTTCTTGTGATTCGGTGAATGTATTTTATGTGTTTTGCTTTACTTGAGTGTATTTGTTCATCATTCATACACCTATGACACAGTAGCGTATTGAACCAGTTCAATAATGTGGGGAAATTGTGACAGATTCCATGCTATTTTGCACGAAATTACAGTTTGGTTTGGTTCCCTTTAGATCGAATGATATAATAAGCAGTAATGGGGCCTAGTTTAATGTGTGCGAGTTTATGTCATTTTACCTTTACAGGTTAGGGAATAATGTAAATGAAATGTTGGTTTCACTGGGTACTGTAGCTACTGTACAGTGACCCCCAATTTATCACAGGGGATACGTTCCACAATAGGTTAAAATCCATGATATAGGGTCCTAATAAAGACAATTTTTGTAGCTTTACCCCTCCCACACGCTTTCAACACATCTAAACTTAACACACTTTTTAAAGCATTCTTTAACACCTGTCCACACGCTCGTTTGCCCAGTTGTCCAAATAAGAGGGAAAGTGCCTGCCGCAAGCCGTTTATGTTACCAGCAGTTGAGCTTCACTGTAAAACTCACACATAAAACTAAAGAAAATTCAACATTGTATATTTAAACACCATAATCAAACCATATAATTACGTCTGACTAAAGGCCTCTAGCTCAATGCTAACATATAATGTGAAATATTACGGCTAAAAGAACTGCCTGTAGAGTATATGGTAAAAACCCATTAAAAATAGATTAAACAATGGGCGTTACAGCGCTATACGGCTACTAATGACGTCATTCATTACCATATCCCGAAGGCCTCTGAACGCACCAGTTTATTGGAGACAAGAGGCACGCCCCTGTCGACTGACATATCTCGTTCCCCATTGGTTGATCGTATCCGTTCATGTGTGGATTTCAAGGCCTCCCATTGGCTGCTGCCCGGCCGTCTGAAGGCAGCATCTGTGCCTCGCGCTGTGCCAGCTGTCCTCGCACACACCGCACACACCGCAACCCGGGAGCGAGGGCCAAGAGAAACGCAAGCAAAGAACCGGTAAGGTGCCATCAAAAACACTCAAAAAAGGACCTTACTATACCGCGCTTGTTCTGACGTCATTTCGTGGTCGTTTGAACTCAAGTGAGTGAAAACCACCTGTCGTATTGGATTATGCAGACGTTATAATGTATTGTAAAGCTCATTTACCGTCACTGACTCACGTCTATAATTACCTACCGAAGATATCAAGCGAAAAATACGTCATGAGGTGCATCACATTATTTATTGGCTCGTTTTTTTTTTCCCTCCCCCCCATCGGAATGTGTGTTACCGAATTTCTCACGAAACATCGGTACGTTAACAAAATGCCTCTCGACGACGGTGTGAGCGCGTGCGTGTGCGCGTGCGTCTACTGGCGTGCCATCACTGCAATAATAAAACCGGCGTTGCCCATTATGTAAGGTACTTTTCCCCGCACACGGCTTATTCGCTTTCCCAGCAAATAATTGCGTGAGGATGAAGAGAGGACGGTCGCCACGCAGTTGAAGCACAGCACTGTGATCTGTCTTGTCACGCATGATCAACAAGAACGGTGTGTTAGGTGGTGATTGAGTGATCACCCCCCCCCCCCCCCCCCCACCCCACCCCGTTGTTTTAGATTAACGTTGGCACGAGAACGTCTCTTTTCTTGCGCATTGGTGTTTTTGATAATGATCCAAAATCCATCTGCATTAAAGAAATAAAAAAATAAAAATGACATCATCTCAATGGGAACAAATAAGCCTGCCATGATATTCTTCAGATGGACTAAAGTATTGGGATACCTTGCAGTTGCGCCAACAGTATATAAGTAATAGGCGAGGCACCTCATACAGTACAGTAGTTTTGCTGTTATGTTAATGTTATAAAGCCACACTTTATTAGTCCTGCAATACTATACACGACACTCCTAGGCAGATGTCTTAATCCACCTTCTGTCATCTCTTATTCCATTAATCCTCTTGATGTCTAAGGTTGTGTCACTATCTGTGTCAGAAAAAAAAAACCGGTGCGGGCATTGTCATGACTCAGCAAAATGAACATTTGCGTGTCTTTCCCTTGCGTTGAGATGTTCTGTGTTTCTGTGTTGACAGTATTAATAGGGCCAATATAGTATCTCGTGCTTACATTTTGACAAATGTATGAATTTTTACGTTAAAAAAAACATTTTTTTTTTGCTTTTTGCCTAAAGTAAGATGGCACAGGTTCCAGCTCCCTGCGACCCTTAATGGGGTTAGTAGTATAGAAAAGGGATGGGTACATAAAGGTTAAAGGGTTGAATAAGGTTTTATTTACCAACTACACTCTAATAGTGCTTTTGTCCACTTTTGTATTGGAATGAATGAGGAAAATCCCAAAGATATTTGGTAAGAAAGTGTTTCCACAGCCTTTATCCAGCCAAGGAACATTAGAAAAAAATGTCACACCACATCACCAAACACAAATGAAACAATAAAAAAGTTGGATAGTCAGGTTACTTACTGTATATTACCTTCTGCCCTCTAGAGGAAGAGTATTTAAGTGTTCTGGCTGACACTAGAAGTCACTGGCATAGATAGCTGAACAAAGATACATTATTTGTAGTCAACAAATATTTTTGGACCAATTAAGTGAAATTTCCCACACGGCACGCTAACAATGGTTGGGAATTTCTGCAGTAGGATACACTGGTTGTCTATGACCACGTGTTTGTGGGGTCCTCGGTGTACGGCGGTCCTGACATAAGGCATTTGCAGGTTACAAATGCCACGCAAAGAACCAGTTTGGGTGGCAGCGTCATCACAGCGCACAAGAAGGCACGCTAAGCTACTGGCGTACTTACTGTATTTTATTGGTTCAATATTTATGGCCTTTCATACAAATATTTACTGTAATTACAACTTAAGTACTGCTTTAGCGTAGGTTAGCAATCGACTTTAGCGCATTCTGACATGAAAAAATGTGGTTCACTTCGCTGCCATATAGGAATGGAACTCAGTCAAAAATTAAGGAAAGGAAATGTTGGAAGAAAACAGAGTACTTGGAGAAAACATGCAAACTATTTCATATAATATAATTGCTGCCCCCATTTTGATTACTATTAAAATTCCTTTTATTTACTCCAAAACAGTAGTTTTTCATTCATTTGGCTCAACTAATTCTTTATGCAATCAAACAACTTGGCAAGATGGATTTTTTAATTTGGTGACATTTTGTTATCTCTCCATCCATCCATCCATTTTCGGAGTCGCTTCTCCTCACTAGGGTCGCGGGCGTGCTGGAGCCTATCCCAGCTATCTCCGGGCGGGAGGCGGGGTACACCCTGAAGCGGTCGCTAGCCAATCGCAGGGCACATAGAAACAGACAACCATTCGCACTCACATCCACACCAATGGACAATTTAGAGTCCTCAATCAACCTACCACGCAAGTCTTTGGGACGTGGCAGGAAACCGGAGTGCCCGTAAAAAACCCACCCAGACACGAGGAGAACATGCAAACTCTACACAGGCGGGGCCGGGATTTGAACCCCGGTCCCCAGAACTGCGAGGCAGATGTGCTAACCAGTCGTTTGTTTTGATGCACGCTGTACGATATGTTGAGGTCTTACATACAGTAACGCCAAGCATGACAGCAGTTAAAACGTTTTGTGCGACATTCAAGCCACATTTCCCCCCCCCCCCAAATTGTATTGAAACTCTGAATTGTACGACGTGAGGTGCATTCGACTTTAGAGTTTCCACTGTGCATCCACCATGTTGGTGGCGTGTCAAGCTTGAACAGATGCAGTGATGGTCCAAGTCTCCCCCAAAAAAATCAACTCTCACGAAAATGCAGATTAACATCTGGAAAGAGCGAGATGAGCCTAATCCTCACTTTGCTGTACCACTGTTCTCATTATGTATTATCTCTTTATGATTTACTAATATTTGGATTGATCCGTCAACCTTCATCTGCTCCATCTTCTTTTAACCTCAATCTCTGTATCATATCTGTCATACTGTATCTATTCTTAATACCAATTGGTTGTCCCATTGTCTGATGTTCCGGCTTTTATAAAGCGTGCGCGCGCACACACACACACACACACGCACACACTGTGCTTGAACACGTGTACAAAATAACAAAGACATGCCTTGTCACTGCTGCAGTGATTAAACCCCCAGATCAGAAGTCAGCAGCTGTCTGCCATATTCTCACTTAACAACGCACACACACATTTCAGTTTGATGTGCAGAGCCACCGACGACACTGTAATAGCCACTATGTCAAAATTGTACTTGCCTAAAAGAGTAGATTTTAACATGGGGTGTTTATTTATTCAATATAAGTATCTACTGTAGTGCCAATACACTTTTAATTGTCATATTGTGAAGATGAGCCCTTCAGTGTTAAATGATCTTATCTTTAAATAAGATAAGATTTCTTCTGATGTTCTCATTCATTTTATTCCCTATTAATTTGTTCACAATTTTGTTAAAGGTAGATGGTGGATATGCCCACCCTATTAAACAGTCTGTGTGTGTGTCATGTGCGCTTGTGTTGAGTGTTGTGGATCTATTTGTCTTACGTACATTTGTGTCCATCTGTGTATGTCTGCATGCACGTGAACTAAAAGGGCAGCTGGTCTGAGGGTGAGTGAGAAATGCTGGACTGGTGCTTGTCTGTGCCCTCTATCCAAATTTAATCCTCAAATTCTTCACGGATGACTACTTTTACAAATGTTTTGAAACACAGTGAAGTCATTTTCTATGTATATTTGACATAGATTATTTTGTCACTGATCGTACTGATCTTCTTCAACTGTTTGCACTGGTGTGGTAGTGGTCATGGTACATGCTGCTGCCTGCGGGTTCAGTTAAAACAAAGTATTCTGTAGTTATGGAGTCTATTAAGATCCAATCCAAGAGTTGCCTGTCAAACGTCAGCAAAAGTACAGTATCTGAATATTCGCGTGGTTGTGTGACTGCACTGCCTCCTACAGACAATTGACACCGCTGACAACTACAACCCCAATAACAAACATATTGTTCAACAAATACCTCTCAACACTGAGTCGTATTATCGTTGTAGATTCCGAATGTTCTTGTACTGGATCTCATCCAATTGTGCTGCTGTACTTAAAAAAGTGGCCGATGAGTCAAAATGTGCAACGATTGCAACTCGTGATGGTGCAGTAACAGCTTTGACGATACAATGACACTTGCTGTTCACGTCTCCCACAGATTGACAAGTGCATCTTTGCTACGTTGGGTGGTTTTAACCGGCAAGGAATCAGTCCAGCAAGTCGATCAAAAAGGTCTCAATTATATCCTGTAAGCTATATAAGGTATAATGGAGAGCACATTCAAACGTTTTCTTCTGCAGATGCTAACGAAAATACACTCAAACTAAAGTCTTAGGACACACAACTACGGATTGGTCACACCAAGACCTTTAAGACAATTGTATGCTAATTGGAGGAGTTTGGTGAAATTGTCCGAAGCCTATTTGAGAGGAACTAGAGCAGATATTGTGAAGCAGGCCTCTCAGGTCCAACACTCCCAACTATCCTTAAATCCAACCAAAATGGGACGGCTGTTCAATAGGCATTCCGCGATGCTCTCATGCAAGTGTTTGCATGTGTGTGAGCATGTTAGGACCTTGTTTCCACTGAAAGCAGCCCAGTCCCCATCTCCTGGGAAACCACCCTTTTATTCTGGCTGCCAAGCCTGAGGGACACTACTTTCCATAACCCGCCTCCCCTCCCCTCCCCTCCCCCCCCAATAAATATATTCCCAGGATAGTCATCACTATCATCAAGCCCAGCAGAAACCAGAGTGATAGGAACGTAAGACTTTAGTTTGGCCTGTGCCAAAAATGCATCAGAATGACCGGGTCCACCTGAGTGACATTTGGTTTTGGGGTCCTCATTGTACTGTTCACTATTTTCATTCTTCCACTATACACACACCCCTGCCCCCATCCCCCTCTGTCCTCCTCCATCTCTCTGACTTGATTCTGTGTGACTGGCACTCAATTGTGTTCTGCTTGCAAACACATTGCATACAGCCACCCATGCAAAGAGTACACACACACACACACACACATTGACACTTGATGTTTCGCGAGTAATTTCTCTACTTGTTGAAACCATTTTGGAAGATTTTTCGGTAAATGCTCCTGTTAACATTTTTAGAACCTGAATTAGTCGCGTGGAGAAGCTCTGAATTCTTCCCATCCTTTCATGCAGTCTAATCAGGTTAGATACGAGATTTGTAGATAACAGTGCAAATTGGTGTAAAATTCCCAATCACGTTGGTTTGAAATGTGAACAATGGCATCCTACATTGTGGGGATGATAAAAAGCTGCATGAACCACAGCACAAAATGAAATGATGATCGCCAAAAGCCATTGTTTTCTATGGGATATTCTTAGTATAATAAAAACCATATCTCATTTTCTCAAGTTCTCACAGTGCATCATGAAAAAAAAAATGCAATTAGGTTAATTAGATGCATGATTCTGAAAGGAAATTCCAATGGGAACATTGAATTACCGCTCCTTTTGAATATGGTTTAAGTTACATATTCAGTTACGTGCACTAACGATCTTGAATAGCCTCAACGTTTAATCTTTATTTCTACGTATGTGTAGATCTGTGAGCAATGCAATTGAACTTCATTGTTTTCTCTGAAATAGTTGGTCTAAATAGAATTTCCTTTGTTGCAAAGTGTAATAAAAATGTATGGATATTATATATATATATATATATATATATATATATATGTATATTATATATAGAAAGAGCACTCCCAGATGAACAAAACGATGCTGGGCTAGTTTTCTCCATCCCAAAGACACTTTTAATGGCATTGTTTGTTGTTCTATCAGGAGTTTGGCTGGCAACATGGGGTCCATGCGAATTCTCATCAAGGGAGGTAAAGTGGTCAATGATGACTTCACCCATGAAGCAGATGTTTACATCGAGAACGGCATCATTCAGCAGGTAGGCTTGTCAAATGCAGTTTACTTTTTATGCCAGGGAATACAAATCGACAGAAGAAAAGTCAGTCCCCGCCCCCCAAAAAAGCAATGAGCAACAAATCTAGCGACTTTATGTGGTGTCTTCTAACACGAACCCCTTCAGAGCAGGAGATGTTCACCCCTCTGCACCCACACTGCAAATGAATGGTGCTTGCACGAAGCAAGTGAAGTATAAATTGCCCAATAATGGACAGAGAAACGCGGTATGGGGTAGTTTTTATGCAAATTAGCCTGGTAAGTAAAAGTGGGCCAGAACATTTTCACAAAGAGGCAGATAACAACTTGATTCTTTAATTGCACACTCGATGGGTGGGCCGGCACGCCAGAGGCCCAAATATTTGTCCGTTTTCAACCGTATGCTCCCTTAAAGTTCAAATTCCGTTTGCTTTATCAGTTAGCAGTTGATACCAGGAATATTATGTTGCTAATGTGCCCTAAACCCTGGTTGGCTTGATCTTTTTTAAATATGTTTGACGTGCGTTAAAGGTTGGGAAGGAGCTGATGATTCCGGGTGGAGCGAAGGTGATTGACGCCTCTGGAAAGCTGGTGCTGCCTGGTGGAATAGACACCTCTGTGCATCTGCAGCAAACTTTCATGAACGCCACCATCCAGGATGACTTCTACAGTGGAACCAAGGTACTGCTACATACAATAAACGACTGCATCCTCAAACGCACTTTGTAGGCTCCGTTACTTGGGTTTGATCTATTTTTATTTTTTTTTGCTGCCACTAACAGACAACAGTAACTGTCTGGAGGCAATATCAAGCAGTCTTCTAATGTCGACCACTAGAGTATTTGTTATATTAAGCAGCAAACAGCATTTACAGCAGCACTGTGGCTTAGTGAAACGACTGGCTTAACATCTAATGGAATGCCGAGAGAAATAGGGTGAGAGGAATCTTTTGGGGGGCATACCCAATCCTCCGCAGGCTTGCTCGCCCCGGCAACCCCCTAATCACTATCTCGCTACCCACTGACCTTGCTACCATGGCAACCAACCCCATGCTTAATGGGGAAAATCAGGATTGTGTTTGTGTGTGTGATCCTGTTCCTTTGGCCGCCATTTTCTCTGCATCAGGCCCATTCCATCTCACCTCACTGTCACACCGTCTCCCCACATACGCACAGTACGAGGCAAAAAAAAAAGAAAAAAGGCAAATGCTAGTATTTGACACTTTTCATTCGCAGTGTCACAATCTTTAATTTTGTATCGAGTTGCATTCTTTTTTTAAAAAAAACAGGATTGATGATGTAACGATGCTGTGCAAAATCCTCTCTAGCACATTGCAAAGTGGGGTTAAACTCTGGACTGTGTGGAGCCAATCCGTGTGTGAAAATGCTGTTACGTGCTCCAGTTTCAACGTTCGGGCTAAACGTATGTACAGCACTGACGCACTTGAAATGAAATTGAAATGTGAGGAGTCTTTGAGTCTGTCATAGTTTTCAGAAAATGACATTTCCATTCAGGTTTTTTAATAGACTTCAAAATGTGTGCGTAAGCTTGATTAGAGGCTCTAACTTGCCTGTAGGTGCAAATGTGACAGCCTTTGGGTATCTTGCTCGACGCATGAGCTCTGTGATTGATACTCAATTTGTCCTGGATGAACCTCTCAGTGTATGTCAACACGTTTTGGCTTCAGCTCCTTCATCCTTTTGCACAAACATGGTGGGAAACGTTCCAAATTTTTGTGAGTATTAAACGTCACATAGTATGATTTGATTTGTTGTCAATTGTTTCAATTTGATGGCCATCAAAGCCCCATATTGAGTTCTCTCTGTGCTCATTCCATCTTTCTCTGTGTTTGTCCTCCCTCCTCTCCCTCTTTGTCTCCTTTATGTTTCTTCCAAGAAGATTATCTTCACAGTAGGGGATGGTGGACTCTAAATTAGTCATGGATTTGAGCTAAAACCAACCATTTTTTTTCAATCAAATGTTAATTCAATACACTTTCCAAACTGAGGGTACATTTGCATTCGGTTAGTGTAAACTGACATAAGAAAATAATCTGCATAATATGTGTGTGTGGTGTACACACCAGGCTGCACGCTCACTACTTAAAAGGTTAAACACAACCATTCGACCTGTGATTTGCTCAGATTTCAAAACACACAGATTTCCACCCAGGAAATAATATTACAACATTTAATAATAATAAACAGCTCCAGGGTCGAACTGTTGCCATCATAAAACGTTTACTCACTGTGCAGACAATGTTTTAAGTAGCATTTTACATTACTAATGGCCATACAAGTGCAAAAACAAGTTAACTATTGTGATCAAATGTTACTGTCTGAACTTAAATGACTAATGATGAGGGCATAGTAAATGTTTGTTCAGATGCACCTTCAACATTTTGTAACATTTCAGTTGACCACTAATGTGATGAAAATGTAACAACAAGAAGAAACTACTTTTGCTATCTTATTTTACATACTGTCAGCTCTAATGTATATCCTTCTTCTCGCCACGTTTTAAAAAAAAATTTTTAACACGCCTTGCTAAGGCCGCTCCCACATGTGGAAAATGTGTCACAAAAATCCAAAGGAAGAAAAAAAAAAGATTAATGCGGTTAATGTTTTGATTTAGGGCGGCTGTGGCTCAGTAGGTAGAGCAGGTCGTCCAGTGACCGAAGGGTCACTGGTTTGAATCCTGGCTACGACTGTCCGCATGTCGACGCGTCCTTGGGCAAGACACTGAACCCTAATTTGCTCCCAGTGGGCATGGCAGCAGTCGCCCATTGGTGTATGAATGTGTGTGAATGTGAGACTTTGTAAAGCGCTTTGGGCACCGTGATGGTATAGATAAATCGCTATATAAGTGGAGTCCATTTACCATTTTAGTGAATTAGGGTATGATGATGATGGTTGAGGCAATATTTTGCATGTTTTCCCAAATGTTAGGATTTTGAGGTTTCATTGTGTAGTAGATAGAATCGAGGTTTGTTTTACTTCTGAGTCTCTGATTTACCGGTAAGTGTGACGTTCGTTCTGCTCTTGATTGCCATGAAATGTTGCTTGTTTTCCCATCACCTCAATATTATTCCAGTTCAACTCTGATGAATTTTTGAATGGGTGACTGTTGGTGTAATTTCCCAGAGGAAGAGGCAGCCGAGGATGTTAGGAACATGGATGTCATAGTAGAGCAGTGTCTGTTGTCATGGTTACACAATATCGTGCATTTACTACTGCGCTAGCAGAGGTGAGTCACAGCTGATGAGCGGCGCTTTCGCCTCATGTGGTTTTCATCAAAGCTTCCTCATCCTGTCACTCTTCTCTCTTCCTGCACCGCTCATCTTCCTCCTCTTTTTCCACATCCTTCTTGCTCTTCTTGGCTGCTTCTGTAGAGTGCTTAGAACTCGCTGGAGCCATAAATCCTTTGACATACGTGTCATTTCAGATGTTGTGCATTTGCGTTTTCCATCCATCCATTCATTTTCTGAGCCGCTTATCATCACTAGGGTCGCGGGCGTGCTGGAGCCTATCCCAGCTGTCATCGGGCAGGAGGCGGGGTACACCCTGAACTGGTTGCCAGCCAATCGCAGGCCACATAGAAACAAACAACCATTCGCACTCACAGTCATGCCTACGGGCAATTTAGAGTCTCCAATTAATGCATGTTTTTGGGATGTGGGAGGAAACCGGAGTGCCCGGAGAAAACCCACGCAGGCACGGGGAGAACATGCAAACTCCACACAGGCGGGGCCGGGGATTGAACCCGGGTCCTCAGAACTGTGAGGCTGACGCTCTAACCAGTCGCCCACCGTGCCGCCGCATTTGCGTTTTTATAAACCAAATAGTAGAATTACTTTACTCTATTGTCATCGACCAAACAGAAGGAATAAGCATTACTTGCATTACCATTTACTGCTGCAGAAAGGAAATATGCAAAATGGACTATATTTTCGCACATCGTGGACATTTGGTTACAGGACATCCATTTATAGTTATAGTTATCAAATAGTTATCCAGTAAAATTATCTGTACAAACCCCCATGATGCAGGTCACGATGTTGAATACAGATTTAAAAAATGAAACATTTCTTTGCAAAACATACATTTTCTTTTGCCATCAACCATCCACCCATCCATTTTCTATAGCCATTCACACTCACATTCACATTCTTCAATAAATGTAGGAGTTGGCCTACCTGGAGAAAACACACATGCAAGCACGGACAGAACATGTAAACTCCACACAGGAAGGCCATAGCGTGGATTCGAAACCCCAACCTCAAAACTGAGGCAGATGTACTAAGCCTTAGTCCAATGTACCACCTGAACGGAATGTTGTTGTTTTTTTCAGTGAACAGCTAAATCTATATCATTACATCAAGACAAACTGGAGTTATTGTTCTTTTTAGATGAAAATCTTGTCTTTCATTTTCTTTTAACTTGACCCCCAGGCAGCTCTGATGGGTGGTACCACTATGGTGATGGCGCTGATCCTGCCTGAGCAACACTGCTCCCTGGTGGATGCCTACGAGAACTGCCGAGCTCTCGCTGACGCGAAGGCGTGCTGCGACTACGCTCTGCACGTCGGCGTGACCTGGTGGGGGCCAAAGGTCAGAGTCAGAGCAACGTGGCATCTGTCAGAAAACACCCCTCAAGCTTTTAACCAACTGGACCACAATACATGCACCAACATACACGCATTTTCATATATGGGTGAAATGTGTGATGACCTAGTTTATAAACACTGCAGGAACTAGGTTAACACACATATTCAGATAATCTGAGTCACTATGCTTCGTTCAGCCTTTGGCTACAGAATCATCTGCTGAGACTGCGTATGCGCAGCAATATTAGGCACACTGCCACTGTCTGAGATCCAAAACAAAAATCATGGCAAAACAAAAAATAGAAGAGTACAACAAACAACAAGATGGACTTGGTTGTTTCATTTCTCACGATTTCTCACCCAATGGATACAAGCAATTAAAAAGCCACGTTTCCATGATACTGTATGTCCGCTTTAACATTCACAACACCTGTAGTTTTATGTACATTTATCTACTATTTAGAACAATAAAAAGCAAACTCACTCACCGTACAGTTAAACTCCGGACTATCGCTTCTTATTAGTGCATGAAATGTCATATGTATATTTCAGAGGCTTCTTCTAGGTGACTAAGGAACGGCATTTATAGTGATCTAATTCTGGCCGCTCGGTGAGCTCTTTTCATGCCCCATATAGCAAGCACACTAATTTCTGTGGCTTGATCTGCTGCGCGCTCAGGTGCGTAATGAGATGGAGACCCTGGTCAGGGAACATGGGGTGAACTCCTTCCAGATGTTCATGGCCTACAAGGACACGATGATGCTGAGGGACTCCGAGCTGTACCAGGCACTGCAGACCTGTAAGGACATTGGAGCCATCGCACGTGTCCACGCCGAGAACGGGGAGTTGGTGGCAGAGGTGCGCAACATACTCACACGACTGCATAGTTTGCACTGCCATCCCTTCATTCTAAAAAATATTGCTATTGTAATTGGCAGCATATAATTATGCACACATTCTCTACGTCATTCAAGTAAGTACATTTTGTAGATCATTTTCACTGTGTACTGTGTGTATCTGTAGGGTGCTAAAGAGGCTCTGGATTTGGGCATCAGTGGACCTGAAGGCATTGAGGTCAGCCGTCCAGAAGAGGTGAAGTATTTAGTTTCCATCTATTTTATGAGCAAAACCAGACCATTCAGAAGTGGCTTGTAAGACGACGCAAAACAAACTCAAGCCTAAACCCTCTAATGATATTTGAACGCAGTATCAGCGTGTGAACATGCCAGATGGGATTATACATTTCAAAGGCTTCCAAATATGCTTTCTGGATCAGATCCGTAATAAACTTCATATTTACATTACAGCTTCTGACTCTGCATTAATTCTCTGCACGATTGCTTTTTGCAGCTGGAGTCAGAGGCGACACACAGAGCTGTCACCATCGCCAATAGGGTAAACTGACCCACAGAAGAGTTCCAGTTTTCCATATCCTGCCTGTGTCAAAATGATGTAAGTAATTAATCATCTGTACTTGTGGTTACAGGCTCACTGCCCTATCTACCTGGTGAATGTTTCCAGTATGGCTGCTGGAGATATGATTGCTGCTGCCAAGATGCAGGGTTGGTCTCAACAATGACAAAAACACGCACAGACTGCGCCTATGCTGATAAAGATGACAATGATGCTCTTTCTGTCTGTGCAGGTAAGGTGGTGCACGCAGAGACCACAGTCGCTCACGCGGTGTTGAACGGCATGCAGTATTACCACCAGGACTGGGCTCACGCTGCCGCCTACGTCATCGTCCCTCCTCTCCGCCTTGACCCCAACACCCCCGGCTACCTTATGGGACTGTTGGGCAAGTGCGTGTACAGTTTGCACAAAAACATACCTCTATAGACCTTATAATAATGTTTGGAAACAATAGGTCATTCCAGGTGGCAGAAATGGAGTGACTACCGCTACCTTGAACTGAAAATGCTGACTTTTGGGGTTGTGCCACCAAATATACCCCAGTAGATTTAAGGCTTTTTTCCCTCGATTTATTGTATAAAATGTTTGGTTAGGTTGTCTTTGAGTAATTTAGCAAAACATAATGGCTAGCCGACTCGCAAATGTCAGCTGCACAGCGCCCTATCCATTACACCATCAAAAGAGCACATCCGTGCCATTAATCCGAGCAACAGAAAAGTCAGTTAATTAGCAAGTCCCTCAATGATCATGTTAACTGTGTCTAATTTTCCACGTTGATTTTTTTGATCAGCTTACCTATTGAAATACACGTTTGGGCTGCCGCTGCATCTCCCTTTTAATTAATTTACATCTTGGCTGACGAAATACAAAAAGCCTGAAATCATCCTTCAAGTTTTCACTCTGCCTTTGTCAATTAACGTAGAAGGGTTTGTTTACCAGTGGTGCTATAGGAGCTATTGCCACTTGGAAGTACGTGTGATGTCATGATGAAAAGGCCTATTTGTCTGTCAAGCAATATCTTTCCAAATTGTCGACAGACCTAAAAAAACATTCCACCAACAGACAAACTTGCCGTATATGTAACGAAGCATCAACTGAAAATACACATCCTGTTTCCAGTGACACTTTGAGCGTAGTGGCATCCGAGCACCGTCCTTTTAGCACCAAGCAGAGGGCTTTGGGCAAGGAGGAGTTCACCAAAATCCCCCATGGAGTGCCTGGAGTCCAGGACAGGATGAGCGTCATCTGGGAGCGGGCGGTGGTAAGTCCGTTGACTCGCATACACAATAGCTGACATTCATGTTTGTTGCCTTTCCTTCCACATACCAAACCCCATGTAGTTAAAAATGTATTCATACTCACACGTCAATATCCTCCTGTAGGTTACAGGAAAGATGGACGAGAATCGTTTTGTGGCTGTGACAAGCGCTAACGCAGCAAAGATCTACAACTTGTATCCACGCAAGGGTCGCATCATCCCTGGAGCGGACGCTGATGTGGTCGTGTGGGATCCAGATGCAACAAGGTGAGTTGACACTGGATGGTCAAATCCTGCAGATGTGTCATGTCAATGCCTTCACTCATTTTGCTGTTTGTGCAGGACAATTTCTGTTGGCACTCAGGCGCAAGGAGGAGACTTCAACCTGTACGAGGGCATGCGCTGCCACGGTGTTCCTCTGGTCACCATCAGCCGAGGACAGTTGGTCTTTGAGAATGCGACATTCATGTGCGCCGAGGGCTCCGGAAAATTCTACCCGCAGCGCACCTTCCCTGATTACCTGTACAAGAAGATGGTGCAGAGAGAAAAAGTGTGTACAAATGCATACCGTTAATCACCTAAGTTGCAAAGTCTAATTACCTTTATCTTGATCACCCAATGGACAGGCTCAGGCATATAAAGGGGTTGACAGGGATCCCTACTCTGGTGATGTGGTCAAAGTTGCCAACGCTATGAAGAAGGAGCTTGGTTTGAGCCCCATTGATGGAGACGTCCCTAACAAAGGTGTTGTAAGGGTGCAACAGGGGGTTCGAGACCTCCATGAGAGCTCTTTTAGCCTCTCGGGTATGTAAAAGAACACTAAAGCCACGTTTGCGCCAACCAGCACACTTCCCAATTCCCTCATGGGATTAACAAAAAAAAAGGTATCTATTTTATATGTAAACCCTGATTTGGCTTGTGCTTCTACCAGGGCATGTGTGAGTGGGACGGTAATTGCTGTATCAGCTCCATAAATCACTTAGCAACATTATACCAGTGAAACACAATTGAACTACAACAGAAAATAACGACTTTATTAACCAAAGAACACCATTGGAGGACATCCTACATTTCCTGTCTTCTTCTTGGCATGTGGCTTTAACCAGGAGACTCGTCCATTACATTTAAATGACTTGGATTGAATGAAAACAGAGCTTAATTGCGTGTTCTCCGTAGGGTCTCAGGTTGACGACCACATCCCCAAGAGGTCCTCTGCTCGGATCCTGGCCCCTCCAGGGGGCCGCTCCAGTGGAATCTGGTAAACTCTGGCCCGAGGAAATCAACCGTCCAAGCCTCCTTGTTTTGTACATTTCTGAACAACCAAGAAAACTGCACTGATTTTAAAACGTGGTAAAAGGGAAATTGTTCTCAGTGATTGGCCGAACCATCTGATCAGTTTGCTGAAGTGATTTTTACAAATCTAGTTGGAGTCTTCATTCTGAAATGATAAAATACACCAGAGTGACATGCTATTTATGAATTTCTTTTCCAAATTTAGGCAGACTGTGACTAACCGACTAGTCATTGTGATGCTCGTCAGAAGAAACAGAAAATAAGACCGAATGCTAGAAAAACTGTATTTTATTATTTTTTTTAACTGTTTGAAGTGATGTCGACTTACATATCTAAAACTAGTAGAACTGGATTCAGTGCAACATCCCTATCGCATCGCACACCAACATAGACATAGACGAGTCACACAAGATGAGTGTTTATTATTCTAAAACCACCTACAGTGCTTAATTCCTTGGCTGTTCCTGTGTTTTTGTTTCGAACGGATGGACGGCGATGTGTGGCGATGACATCCAACTGTTCAACATACTGTGTGATCTTTGCTGCTACAGACAGACTTTATCACGCACTGCCTCTTACCGAGAAACTCACGTCTCGCTAATATCCCAGTGCAGTTCCTAAAAGTAGACTTAATATTCCAAATTGTACACAACTGGACTGATACCATGTACAAGTCAAGAACTGTTAGGAAGTTCTCAAGGGGGAAAAAAATAATAAAACCTTGTCGACTCATGCCTTTGGGCCTACATTAAAATGTGTGTGTGTTGGGGGATGCCAACTTCCATTATTTCAACAGTAACTTGAGAAACTAATCTATGGTTCATGTCACTAAATCACTCAAGCAAAGCCTCCACAGAGCAGGAAGATTGAGCTGCGCATGCTTCCAAAGCACAGATCCTCTCACCTTTTGAGCATGTCATTCCTTTCCAGCAGTGTTGTTTATTCATGAGCACATTTTCTGTCTGTACTGTACATTTAGGATGCTTACTTTTAGTTAAAGGAATAAATGTGCCAATGTGAGTGAATCACCCCTATTACTGTGCACACCATCCATGAAGAGAACCACATAGACAGATGGCCACAGGTTCACAAGTGGTGCTTTTTCTCTTTTTTAAATGGTATAAAGAGTGTTAATATTATTGTGGATGACTGTTGTTAAGAAGGCACTGTAAATTGTCCGTGAGTGCGCGTTGTCGAGTTTGTGAATTGTTTTGTTGGAAAGTGAACCTGTTGTGTTGATATATGTACTGTGGCTGCTTGTTTCTTACCACAAAGTATTGGTAAAACAATAAAATAGAAAAAGCATCCCGATGTCTCTCTATTCTTACAACACTCTATACGTTCATTTTCCGGCACAGTGATTCAACAGCGTATGACATAGGGCGTGGGTGCACTTTGTTACATTATGGGAATGATTGGATCAAAGTGCATCCAGGTTGGCACGTTGTATTTGTAAAGCCTCCTGCAGGATGGTCACGATCTACTCTAAGCGCCTTTTAATCACGGCCAGATGTTGCAACGTGTGCGAGCTTGAGGGATTTGCTCCAAACACGTTTACATCCAGATTCTCTGAATTAGAGAGCTGTGATAATTAATCACATCTTCGTATTGTATCTTTCTTACTCCCAAAACACTGTGGTAGGCGACACTGCTCTTGATGATGATGCGCTCAACGTCGTCATCGTTATTTAGTCATTGTTATCAATCACCACGTAGGGATTTTGTTATCAGGTAAGTATAGGCAGTATTTATTTTAACTAAAGCCTGAGTTAAAACGTAAAACGCGTCAATTAAATTCACGTGACATCGTTTTAAAACTAAATAATGTACTCAGCCTTAACACGGCAGGAATATCATATTTTTAGCCGTAAATATTCTCAAATTAAAAATTAGTTAAAAAATGCATAAGCGATTTGGTTAATCACCAAAAGTAGGCCTCCGTCATTTTTATCCATCCATCCATCCATTTTATTATTTATTTATTTATTTATTTATTTATTTGTCAGCGCCGACATGGCGCCGTACTATACTCCAGTTTCACCAAATCTAACAGGAAAACAGTGCAACCGGGCTGCGCGTGCGCAGTGTCTACCAGATTAAGTGCTCTGCGCAGCTCGCGAGGCACTCTCGGTTTATAGCAACGGGAAAAGCCATCACCTCATTGAACGTACGGCACGGCAGTCGGAGGGACTTTGTCGCCTTTGAGTAAGTCATATTTCTAACACTGTACTTATTATGTACGTGTTCAACTATGTATCTGGACTGCTGTTTCGGCTAATTGCAGCATTGCCACACGGGGTGACAGTCCTTCTTTCTTTAGTCATGTGTGTTTTCGTTCAGGCCTCCAGAGGGGGTAACGTTAACTTCACACCGAACATGTCAACATTCACATGACTCGTGTGTGTGTAATTCCTCTTGTAGCTGCCGCTAAAGCGACATGTTTACGTGTTACGAGCACTCCCTCCCCCCCCCAAAAAAAAATTCAACGGAGGGGACAAATGGCAATTTAGTTGCCTAGCCGACGTTAGCAGGAGTTAGCAAGGCGCTAGCACGACCGCGGTTGTAATGTCAACGGTGTAAAACATGTTCACTGCTTCCAAACATGTGAAGCACTGTTTACGTGCATTATTAATGGCTTTACTCTGTTTCTATTGTATCTGCTGCTCCTGTGTGCTCTTTCTAAATTATACTGCTGTGCTGCAATACTAATATCAACATACTAGACATACTTTTGTCTTCTTCTAAATAGTTAATACCTCAGTGTAACAATATGATTTCAATGCGTCACACATGACTCAACACTAATGAATGGATGCCTCATGTGGTTGCTTTGTCAATAAACCACATCATAACATACTTAATGTATAGATTGGATGATATTGCAAAATAAATTTGAAATCGCCCCCTGACAGAAAAAAAAGGTTTCCTTACGCGGTTGTAAAATTATTTTATCAAACTGAAGATTGCACTCATTTTTAAATCTCTCTTCATAAATGACAATACATTAAGTTTGATCAGTTATGAAATAATGGTTTTATGTCTTACAAATATGTTCAACAATCTGCAATTTTTTGGGGGTGAATGTTGAAATATTTAGTAGTTTTAGCTCGGGAATGCAGGACATTTTCTTTAAACTCCCGAAACAGTTTTTCAGCTTTACAGATGCCATGTCTGATGTTTACCCTGACGTGGCACATGATTGTATTGAATCACACAGTACAGTAGTGTGTCGACTTAACGAGTGAAGTAACTTGCAGGTTTTGCACAATGTATTTTTTGTGTCTGGAATTGCGAGCAAACATTTTATTTACCAGCGCTAGCTCTTGTGGCAGAAAACGTCTCAACAAGCAACAGTTTGACACATTGTGAACAATTCTACAAACGAGGTAAAGTTCTTGCTTCCAGCCCATTATTGCCACACCCAGTTGAAGTTAACTGTAAAACTAAACATAAGAGAATTAAACATTTTGTATTTAACCAAGCGGCACGGTGGACGACTGGTTAGAGCGTCTGCCTCACAGTTCTGAGGTCCGGGGTTCAATCCCCGGCCCCGCCTGTGTAGAAGCATCTCAGAAAATGGATGGATGGATGGTATTTAACCAAAGCCGCTGTAACTTAGTTTTACAAACGTCCGCTATTTTAATGCTAACACACAATGCAAAATGCCATAGACGGGCTAGCATTGATTTCACTGTAATTTTAAATCTTAAAACAACTTGTTTTTGGACAAACAGTGCAGTAACCCATGTATTACACTGCCACTGGTGGCTGAGGCATGCACACCAGAAGAAGCAGCACAATGCCCATTGAATTATCATGATGCAGTGTTTAATTTATATTCTATTTGAATATGATATTGCTGTATATTTTTAAGTACAACAGACTCAGGTCAAATAGTGGCGCACAGAGTCCAATGCAAACTTGGGGAAGCAGCATTTAGCTATTATATATTTTTTTATGCTGCACACAAATGGAATGAATAAATTCCCAACAGAAGTGACATCAGCCCCAAGTGTGCATGTTTTTAAGTCCAGGTTAAAAACTTCTTTTTTTCCCCATGCTTTTTAGAGCTTTTCCACTTTCTTGCACTGTATGCTGTTTTAATTGTATTTTTATTTTATTTTATTTTTTTTATAAGCATTTTTTTCTTTGTTTTTAAATGATTTTAATCATGTAAAGCACATTGAGTTACCTTGTGTATGAAATGCGCTCTAAAGAAATTTGCTTTGCTTTGCTTATAATATTGTAAGGCGGTATTCTTATTAAAAAGCATGTTACAGACATTGTGGTGCTTTTTGAGGCACTGGAATTGCTTCATGGCATTTCCAATTATTTCAGTGGTAAAGGATACTTGAGATATGAATGTTTTGGGTTATGAGCGTGGTCACGCAACAAATTAAATTAATAAGTGGAGGCACCAATGTAAAGGTAATTGCGGAACCACCTGTTATTTTTTTTCCGGAGGGGAAAAAGGAGGTTTCCATTTTAGGTGCACCATTTATTTATTCAGGTGGGACCTGGTATTAGTTCATCAGACAGGAAATATGTTTCTCTGTGTTGTCAGCAGGATTATGTACCAGTAATAAAACTTGCTTTTTTTCCACATATCTCACATACTGTATCTATGGCTGCTAATTGTTATTTTTTTGTATTGATGGGATTCAAAGTTGTTCTAAATGGTCAGTATGGTGTGTCATCAGCTGTACAAGCAAATTAGCAGCATGTGCTGAGTGGACAGTTACCTCTCTGAAGTTCTGCTGTCAGGAAATGATTATTCAGCACAACATCCTGTGTGCTATTATTTGGGACCACGGGAAATGCTTTTGTGTCGTTAGGATTTTTACCCCCCTTATCTCAGCTGCCTTTGTTAACTAGGTTACACTGCTTTGGTTAAACCTTTAGATGAGGATTAGGCAAAACTGTTAAGTGATTTAGTGTGGTACTCCTCACGGTGCAGTATAACTAAGTGTAAGATATTCCTTTTTAATATGTACAGGGTCTTGTTTTAGGTGGTGCTTCTAAAGCGGTTTACACTAACACACACCCAGTGGAGGTGAGCGATATGATGTAATTTTTTAAATATACCATAGTTAAACTTCTTCACTGTAGTTTTTTTCATTTAAACACTTCATATAGGGCGCGTCGTAATTGGCTTCGTCACAACCAGGGACTGTGTGGTTCAGCCGAACTCTGTGTTGACCACAGTCCCGATGCACTTTTCAGCCTTCTGTTGAATGTCGCGAGGACAATGAAACACATGAACAGAATGAATAAATCTCTTCTTCTCTTCGCCTGTCTTGACATTGAGTCACAGTACGCATTTCATTCCAGGCAAATGATAAGGGCCGTGTCAATTGTTCATTTTAGTATATGCTGCCAGTAAAAAAATGGATGCCGGGTCACAAATGGCCCCTGTGCTGTACTTTGGATAATAAATAAAAAAAATCTGTGTCTTGAAATAGGTCAGAGTAGATAACATCACAATTTTTTTTGGAGATGTTACTTAGTTCAAGGTCAAATCACTCTACTGTGTTGCTCAACTATGTAAAATGTCCATATGCACTTGATTTACTACATATCACATATGCCATTAGTATGCACGTATTTCTGTTTACTTTGTGTGAAGCAGGAGGATGGCGGTGAATGTCCACTCCACCTCAATGACCATAGAGAACCTGAGTCGCCATGACATGTTGGCGTGGGTCAACGACTCTTTACAACTCACCTACACCAAGATTGAGCAACTCGGTTCAGGTAAACACATGAACGCACACACACACACACACACACACACACACGACCTAATGATCACACTATGATATGTTCTCTTTAGGTGCAGCATACTGTCAGTTCATGGACATGCTGTTTCCAGGGTGCATTTTGTTGAAAAAAGTCAAATTCAATGCCAAACTCGAACACGAATACATCCACAATTTCAAGGTCTTGCAGGCTTCATTCAAAAGGATGTCTGTAGATAAGGTAAGCACGCACATTTCACTGGGGAAAACAATTCCGGTTTTCCATTTTGAGTATTCACTTCAAACACCATAATTCCCATCATGGTGAAAATGGATCAAATTGTGAGATGATCATCTCATTTCTGTTTGAGGGAATGTGTTAAAAGCCCTTTGAGTTTAACTTGTGGTATCGGGACACAAAGATCAATTCCCACTGGACTTCAAGAGAATCTCATTTTGTTTCTCACAGCTGCATGCAATGAAATTGTGTCCCTCGCTCTCTCAGATTATTCCCGTCGAGAGACTCGTCAAAGGCAAGTTCCAGGACAACTTTGAGTTCCTTCAGTGGTTTAAGAAGTTTTTTGATGCCAACTATGATGGAAAAGAATACGACCCTCTACTGTTACGGCAGGGCCTGGAGGGAACACCGCCGCCCAATTCAGGTACAATGTAGTACATGCAAGGTTGTGTGAGTGTCTGTGAAAATAGGTTTCATTTCATGTCTCTTCCTCTTGATGCAACCACATCCCCACCTCTAACACAGGTGACCCCATTGTCCACAAACCTAAAAGACCTGCTCACTCAGGTAACACCCATTGTGGCATGTGTGTGTTTTTGTTTGTTCATGCTCACTGAATGTTTTCCTCACATATTTACTCTAAACCCGGATTGCTCTGTTCTAATGTTTTCTGTTGTGTGATGAGCCGTTGATTTTTTTTTAACACACAAATAATCGCACAATTTGTACACTGTTTCATAATAAATGTAGTCACGCTGAGCCAGCTGGCAAAAGTTGAGGAATGAAACTAAAGAGACAAACATAGACTGTAAGTGAAACAATGTTGTGTACTGTGGAGATATAATGTTACAATTAGGAGATAAACACATGAAAAGACATTATAAGCAGTCATATTAAAATGACATACAGCATACACGTTACATTAGTAGTAGTATGTCTACAGTGTGCATAAGCGTTTCTATATTTTTAAAGTGTGCTGACACTCATTAGCCCTTCCTAGTTGGGACTCCCAAAGCATTATCAGGGCAAATACCCCTGTTCCTTCCAATAAGAACGTTGCCACCATGAGGACCACTGTTAGCATTTTTGCTTTTTTTGTAAAATAGTCGCTGGTTGGAAAAGTTGCGAAGTATAGATATAAAAATATAAATGTAAGTTGGCAAGTCTTTGCCTTGCTTGCATTGTACCACCCACACATGAGCATGTCAAAATAAAAGTAGCAATTTCAGAGACGGTGGGTGGGCCTGATGTGGCCCATACTTTGACTAGGTCTGGAATAGACCATAGTAATACAGTGGACCCGCCATTCGCATGGGAATTACGTTGAGAATTTAATGGGTCAAGCTATGATTACTAACACGCAATTCCGGCAAATAGCCATAGACAACGCTCATTAGTTATATAGCGGGGGAGGGCCAGAATATATGCACCCCTGCCCGTTGTAATAAACTAGCCCCGCCCAAAACAAATCCAGCCAGCTAAGATTGTGACCAATTTTAAGCTATATATATCAACAATTCGGTACTAAATTTTTTCCTCAAGTCTTTGCACACATTTTCAGTGCTTACTTTGTAACATATTTAATGTATTGAGAAACAAAACACAAAAATGATTCATTGGGACATCACAGGAGCTCTGGAGAACGTGAAGCTCACTGGTAACTCAAGTCATTGCTCGAAAGTCAAGGCAAAAAATAGGCTGAGCGAAAACTCATATTGCAAAAAATAAATAAACATAAATTGGGCCACTCTAATTTGAGATACAACTGTAGTTTAAAAAAAGAAAAAAACATTTTCGAAATTATTAAATTGGATACATTTTGCCACCGTTTGTTTCTCACTGGCAACTTTCCACTTAAAACTAAACTAAATAATTTTATTTAACACAAATAAGTTAGGGCGGCACGGTGGACGACTGTTTATAGCATCTGCCTCACAGTTCTGAGGACCGGGGTTCAATCCCCGGCCCCACCTGTGTTGAGTTGGCATGTTCTCTATGGTGTGCGACAGAGCGAGCGGCTGCTCAGCGTTGTTGATTGATTTTTCTGACCCTTCTAGCATTGAGCAACAAATTGACTAGTCGAAAATGACTTTTTGTGGTGTTTTTGAAGATTCTGAGACTCCTACTCGAGCAGGAGATTGACCCCATCGCATCCCGACTGCAAATTAATCGTACTTGCACAAAGCCACAACTAGCTAATTTAGCCCGATTGTTACGTAGCAGTGGGACAGACACAATTTAGAAATACTATAGGCAGAAAACACCAGATTTACTTGGTTACTTTATGGGTGGGTAGGCACTCCAAAGACCCGATTATATGGATTAAAAACACGAAAAAGGCAATTTTTTCCCCCCCAGCAAATAGCAAATCTAGGCCCTTTATGAGAACACAGTTCATGCTAACAGACTTCATGCTTACTGCAATTCAACTAAATCAGGTGAACACACTTGATGTATAGACAATCTGTCCCAAAAAAAGAAATGCAAACTTTTATAGTAAGAAACATGCATTTTTTTGGTCATTTAAAATGATGTTTATTTGCTGTTAATCATTGTAACTTTTTTGTTGGTTCTTGTTTACTGGCTACTATGAGACAGCATTAGAATATTACACATCTGCCATACTGTCAGTTATAAAAGAGTGCAAACTTTATTTATGCATCTTATTGAACAAATTGTACTAGTATTATTTCAACATCTTCTGGAAACGTTCAGAATTCATTTTGAAATATTAGTCTACTTTAAACATAAGGCTAGCATTTTCCAGGGTGGTCTTACCGTTTTATATCCACTGTAGATTGATTCCTGATAGGTGATAGATACTCAAATGTGTATTTGTGCGTTTGTGTGTTTGTAGGTCCCATAAGAACATCTCCCACAGCACCCAAGAGTGTCGCCACCCAGCAGAGGCAGATTAATGCACCAGCACCCCGCAGAAACCTTGCCATGACCCGTAATGGAGGAGACTCAGAGCTCATGGAGCTGAACCAGCAGGTAGCGATAACATTGACTTTGTAGAGTCAAGGGTTCAGTTTGTCTTTGCCATGACCCGATTGTTGTGCCCTTGATACAGCTCAGTCGCCTATCGGGCGGAAATACATTTCAATTAGGGGGAGGGATGTGCATACCACATCTCTTCTTGTTTTTGTTTTTTTTAATGTAAAACTCACATTTTTGTCTCCTGTGTGCATACAGCTGCTTGATATGAAGCTGACTTTGGACGGACTAGAGAAAGAGAGGGACTTTTACTTTGGCAAGCTGAGAGACATTGAACTGATCTGCCAGGACGGAGATAGTGAAAGTAACCCAGTCCTCAACAAAATCATAGACATACTGTATGCTACAGAGGTAAATCCCATTCATACAGAACAGATATACTTTAGCGACGCAATCCCTTTGTCACTCCTCAGTAGAGACGTCTACAATCAAAGTTTTGTTTTTGTCGTTATCATGACATGCAGTTGATAACGCTAGGCACTGCAATGAGCTGCAGACATAGTCAGTGCTGGCTGAAAGATTATATCAAAACGGGAAGGTACCAACTGGGTAATTTCTAATCTGATGGTAAAGTTAATTAAATCTCATCTTTAACCTGAGGACATTGTAAAACAACAAAGCTGCTAATAACACAGGTTCTGTGAAGTGTTTTGAATTGCAAATGGTAATGTAATAAATGTGCCATGGTATTCCCATCAGAAAACCTTTTTTTAACACTCTTGTTCTGCAAGGGTGAAACCAATTTGAATATTTAAAAATAAAACAACGATAAAAGGTGTTATCAACCTTAATCTGGCCTATATTATACTGAGTTGCCATGACATGCATACTCCATTTCTTCTCGGCTTCTATTTTGGTTCTATGGACTTATCACAATTGCTCACTTGTTTTACAGGAGGGGTTTGCACCACCAGAGGATGAGGATGTTGATGAAGGGGCACGAGCAGACCAGGAGGAGTTCTGAGCTCTCCTTCTGTATCCCCGCTAATCAATTTAACATTCATCATAACCACAGAAAATATTCCCCTGTCATTTTACTTTAATTTTGACAAGGTTCCCCTTACTCCTCCCATCTTGTTTGTGGCTGTTCATTATCACATCTTTTTTTTTTTTTTTTTTTTTTTTAACAGTCTAGCCTACAAAGCAACAATGTTTGGACCTGTTGGTTTACTCTGCTAAACCAGAGGTGGCACCTACTGGGTGTGATTGCCCACTAGATTGTCATGCATTAAGGGCCATACCTTCCTGTTCATGTGTGAGTTTTTTTTTTTCTATGCGCCTGGCTTGGGCACCTTTTACCTACAACGATTCACCGGTAATGACTTCTGACACCCACCGTGCGTAACAGGTGAATGTGTGCACAACCGCCCATGAGGCGTGAGTCACGTGACTCATTGAAGTCTGAAGCTCGCTGTAATTAATGGAGCGTGGTATTTTTCCTGAGACGTGAATGCCATAGAAATCTATTTGGAATATATGTCACACAATTAACTTCCGTAACAGATACCGAAGTTAATCGTCACCAGTGTGCTGTGCGCACCGCTCGACTAACACGCTATACCTAAAAAAATGTACAGTGTATTCTGTATGAAATAAATCCAATACAAGTAATCTAATCAGAATACTCTGCTTGTGACTGAACGCATGTTTGGAGGTCCATCATAGGAAAGTGGGTGAGCCAGCCATTGTTTATCAGCATTACCCTGCAACCATCTTGCACCACAGACCAGGGGCTAGTCATTTAAACAGATTTCATGACCCACAGAGCAAATAAAAACAATTATTCAAAATCAATGATTCAAAATCTAACTCACCATCACACCATTACGATGACTACTGTTGTTGTGAGCGGCACTTTCAGATAAACTCCAAGCCGCAGCAGCATGTTTGAAGCTGAAAAGCTCGCAGGTGAAAGAGTCCTTTGCTGCCGATATTTATTGCCTGTTAATATATAATATGATATGTCGATGTCCGGCCATCGGGGTAATGTGGTAGGGACACGTTACGACTGTTGGGCAGTCGGTGAGTGTAGTTGAGCGTATATGGGCCAGGTGTGTCCCGCACCGTCAGCACGAGCTCTGTTGCTGGGCTGTCAACGGTTAACTGGATCAAAACGTGCAATATGGTTTCACGTTCATGGGGCGCTAGACTTAAAACAGCCTCTTGAGTGCGGAAGAGAAAAAGTCTCAGTCTGCGGGAGAATTCACACCGCCAGATTTGACAGCGCCCACATTTCAGGGTTACGCCACCCAGACTGCGTAGCTGACGCGAGGATGACATATTTGAGTTGACTGGAGAATGCACGCAGCTACAAAAAGCGGTTGTGCGCTTTTTCTGACTTACGGATACACGATAATATGGCCCTAAGAGCATTGAGATTACATCATTGACAGCCTGGAACCAACAGTGCATGTAGTGTATGAAGATGCAGGCGGCTTTCTCTCTGTGCATTTTGATTGGTGACGATATGCTACTCTGTGCATTTTGATTGGTGACGATATGCTAAAACACTCATTAGAAATTGCTGCAGATATTATGTGGAATCTAATTTTTGCCACACATTACCCATGTTGTAGGATCTTCTGCGTTGGTTTGGTGGTGTAGGTAAGATTAGAAGTGATGCAAATGAATATATTTTGCATAGTGAATCTAGCCTTCAGACATATCAGAGACTTGCTCACACGCACATGGATAAAGAAGTCATTTGAACTTAAAGATAAGGCCTTTATCGGTCAAAATAACCCCAAACAGCGTATTGTTGAGGAAGCATATATTTATAATTTTATTTATTCTTTTTTTTTTTTATCCGCTTAATCACAAAAAAGGTGGTTTGGGATTGAAGGTCTTACGCTAAATGTAGCAAAAGAAGCCCACACGTGATCGAATTGCCAACAAGCAGTGATTGGCTGCAGCCAGAAAGGAAGATGCAATTTTATATTTTGTAGCTTTTTTTTAATATATATATCCACATTGAATTGCTAAAAAAAAAAAAAAAAGGCCAACTCAGAGTTGTCATTGTGAAGTGTATTTAATAGAAAAATGTCAGGTTTGAATTTTATTAATGGAGACAAGTAAGTCAAAGACACTACTAAATTAGTAATGGTTGACTATTGATTTTATGCTCAACATTGTAGCTGCTATCTGTTATGTTGCTGTATTTAATTGATTTTTCATATACTACTTAGCACTAAAATGCCACAGTGTGGTATGTTGTCACTTGAAGCCTGGCTGAGTGGTCAAAATTAGTTGGACCTTTTTTGACAAAACTTAATAACAGCACATGTTGCTCAGTTTGTCTCCAAGCTATTGTGATGAACATCTGGACTTACTGTTGGAATGAAATAAAGCTCTGAGGTTCAGGAAAATCAAACCATTGTCATTGTATTTCATAATACGATATAATCAAATGTTAAATATACACCACATATAACAATGAAATATGTAATGCATAATATAAACTCCTTAACATCAGTTATGCTGTTAACAAGATTATGTTGATACAAACAGGTCAAACATACAATACACATCCTGATTATGTAACTAATGAGTCATATTTTCATGTCCTTTCAGATCAGGTCGTTATTCCCAGAAGATGTTTATTTTCACTGATACATTTGGGGTCCACTTAACCTCAAATAGATTCATTTTAATTTATATAAAAAGGTTGCTTTTAATTACAGTGCATTAATTTCACAAGCATTTATACAAAGTGTTTTGTTTTTAATTGGGAAATTCAGTTTACTTTAGCTACCTACTCACCTTTCATTTAAATGAAAATAAAACAAAAGCAGGTGAACATGGTCTTTAAATTACTTTTCATTTTATTTAAATATGAAAAATACATTAATATTAAAAATGTTTTGACGTGTCATCCTGTAAGACAAATGTACAATGTAAATATTGTATGACTATCTTTGTCGCTTTATTTAACAGTATCTCAAACACATTATAATACACCGTACTGGTGTATAACAGGATGGGTAAATGTTGAATAAGGCAAATAAAAACGACAAGCAAAAAACATGCCAGGGGTCACCAGTAAAAATTTTATTAAAACACTGATAGGAGCGTCTTGAAAGCTTATTTTTAGCACCAGATATTGACATTAAATACAGTATTTCTTTCCATAGTTTTTACCTTTGCAAAATTTACATTTGTGGATATAAAACTTCGTAAAATAATGCGATTAATTCGATTTCCTTTGCAAATGAGGTGTCACACGTTACAAAAAACAAAGTACATTTTGCAATGCAACACAAAGTTACAGGGGATATTATCCAAGATAAATCTGAAGATTTACGTACAGTAAAGACAGTTTACGGGTATGTGTACATTTCCAGACAAATGGATAACAGTATGGGTGTCGTGTGCCAGAAGGCACAGTTCAAGTCTAGATCTGAAATTTAACAACGGATCTGACAGGTTACGTGTGACAAAAGGACGTTACAGGAGATAAGACAGCGGCGTGATGACGTCACACACGTAAAGAGACGTGGCACGTTGAAGTTCAAATGATGACCATCGCTCTTTGCCTTTCCCACAATCCTCTTTGATTTAGTGACAGGGCAGCAAGAAGTGTAGAGGAGCATACTTAATCACCTGGTAGGGACTGCAAGCATGGCCTCGAGAAATGGCGCGGTCGGCAAATGGGAGGTGGTGAAGAAGGGCAAGAAAAGTAGTAGCACGGGAGGTGGTAAAAGCTCGGCGGACAGGAGAGCTCTCGGGGAGTCCAATCTGCCATCCAGACGTAAGTGAACACGGCCCACTGCTCTCGTGGTTTCACAACCTCGACACAATTAGCTCCAATGGAAGTCCGGAGCTACTTGTGCAGTTTTGTACTACATTAGATTAGAACAACCAAAAGCTGTATATTGCACGTTAATTGTTATACTGTTACATACCCGCGCATGCTAGTTAGTCAGCTAGCTAGTTAGCTTAGCAATACGTCCTGTCATCCATTCCATGTTGTTGTTGTACGTGAGCATTTTACTTTGCAACTAATAGTTGACTAAATGGCTGTGCGTTTATTTTGAAATGTATGGAAGTGTTGCTCCACGTCTAGACTCCGCAGTTAGCTTAGACGCGATGTGTCAACAAGAGGCAACGTCATCATTGCGAGACTGCAACTGGTAAGCATGAGTTTAGCCGTTAATTGCCTCTGCAAAACGTGTCTAGACGATTCTAATGGTGGTGTTTATCTTGGTGTTTTTTTTTTGTGTCACTAAACTACCTTGCGAATGATCGCCAACAGCTTAATCAACGGGTGGCGCACAAGGCAATAAATTGTAGTGCTTTCTCTTCCAAACAGCAATTCTGTCCTGGACACACATTTATTTGTTAATATAAAATTTTACCTCACTTTGACACCGACGTTGTCATTTAATCAATGAGACCAAAGTCTCATGGAAGTGTAGCTGAGTGAACCACAATTCTAAGAAGATCGTGAAAGCTAAGAAGAGTTAACACTTCCATGTGTACATTTTCTACACTTTCCTACATGCTTATCCTCATTGGGATCATACGTCAGCTGGAGGCTGGAGCCTGTCCCAGTTGGACACCCTGGACTGATCACCAACCAATAGCAGGGCACACACATAGACAAGTAATCATTCACAATCACACCAATGGACAATTTAGTCTTCAATAAACCTATCTTCATGTTTTAGCAGTGTGGCAGGAAGCGTCACTACCCGGGAAAAACCCACACAAGCACATTCAGCCAAGGGTATGTTCGGATATTCAATCGGACGCTCTCACTGCTTTGAGCGTGCAGTGTTTACAGAGGCAGAACGTGCTCCATTTTCTATCAATTTACTAACGAGTGTGTTGGAAGGGATACGTCAGTGCGTCCGCCATATAGAATGTGTCAGTTCTGCCCATAAGCATCTTGTGCTGTCTGACGCTCCCGCCCCGGCCGCTCTGTCTCTTCAGTGAGAGCGGCTCCGCCACACTCTAACAAGACCCTGATTTTATGAACGTTCTGAAGTGTAGAGAGCGCGCTTGGTTTTAATTCCTGAATGTACCCCGAAAATTCAAACCCTTAACCTCAGAACCGTTGGGCAGATGTGCTAACCACTATTTCATGCTGTCCAGAAAACACTTGTTTGAGGTTGTTAGTGCCTCAGTAGCTAGCCACTGATTGTCCCAAGCCTGGATCAAAAAATGGGTGTGTGTCAGCAAAGGCATCCGCTGTTAAAAACTGCCAGACAAATCATGCAAGTGACTTGGTGTGGCAATCCTTGCTTGAACAAGCCGAAAGTTGCAACAACACTTCACAGGGCCGTGCGGAGACTCTATGTAGTTGTGATTAATCAAATGGAGTCAGGCAAAACGTTACTCGTTCAGTACGTTGGATTGGTGAAACAGTCGCAAGCCATAATCAATACCTATAGATAAAAATACAAGTAACGAGCAGGAATGTAGCTAAATGTAACGGAGTAAAAGTAGCTACGTTTCCTCTTAACAAAAAGAGTCAAAAGTAAAAAGTTGCAGTAAAAGTACTCTGACAAGTAAAAACTATTCAAAAAGTTCCATTCTCCATACTGCTTATCCTTACTACTTGAGTAAATGTAACTGAATAAATGTTGCTTATATCCAGCTCTGGTCCTCAGTTCACGCAGAAGTTTTTTTTTTTTTTTTTTTTTTTCCTACTGCAGTGACTCAACCCAAATTTGTACGCAAGTCAGGACACGTCAGTCTATCACAAAAGTGCGCTAAAGCAATAATGTAGTCAGAATTAAAGTGAGTGTGTATGAAAACACTTCATGGATAGGCCGTAGATGAGTCAAGTGAAAACAAAATAAGTACAGTGGTAACTTAACTCGCCTTCTTTGTGCCTTGTGACGACGTATTCTTACGCTGCTGCATAAACTAGTTTATTACACAGCATTCATAACTTCAAAATGTCATATTTGTATTATCTTAAACTGAGGACTTCCTGTGCTGTATTGTCTACTGGTGGGAGAACGACTAGCCATAATACTTTTAATGATCCTACATTAGCATGTCTGTTTTATAAATTAGATGTATGCCATATACAGTGTATACTGTGTACAGTATGCATGAAGGCAGATGCTGCGTTTGCTATGTTCTTCGTTCCTAGTCTCCAGTATGAGCTTCATGTTGTCGACTTCAGTCCAACCCAATACGATCTGTTGTTTGCATGATGTAATTTCTCTATTTCCAGATGCCCTATCCTGCTGTTAGCTTCCTGATACCATTTAGTAAAAGTTCAGTAGAAGTAACATGTATTGTAAAAGTCCATTTTCAATCGGACAATCCCAATACAGTTGTGTAGCCTCCCTGTAAACGTACTGTTCAACTTGTATTTCAACTCTTATTCCGCTCTTAGGTAGCTTCTTACCTTTTGACATGCACTGTATGTTTTGTATAGACCGGAGGGAAAAAAGCACCTGTTCTCAGTTTGTTGCATCATTTTTACACACATCTTGCCATTTCCACTTTTTTAGGCACACAAACACACACACACACACACACACACACAGACACACAAACACACACACACACATCCAATATGAATTCAGGTTTCTAAGCAATATGTTGTAGATGAATGATTAGCGAACAACAGGCGACACCTGTCAACACCAGCTCTCCAGATTGTGGGTGGGACTGTGTGCTGTGACACATGTATGGTTATGGTTACCCCCCTGTGAAGTCAGTATGTTGTCTGCATGATGTAGAGACCAGTAAAGTGCCACAGATAGAACAATGGAACCATTGTGTGGTTGTATATGAACTTAGAAAAATATCAAATTTCAGTATATTAATCCAACTGTTTTTTGTTTTTTTTCCCCCATGTCTGATGTAAACCTGTTACACTTAAAGCAATGGGAATTTATGATTATCTGAGGTTGTTACTGACAGGAAATGTAGTTGAAGTGGCTGTTTAGAGTGTAACACTGTGGGAAATTATTGGAATGTTCTCTGGTCTTGCAGCATCAATATGTGTTGCAATTTAACCATCTTCTTACAATTTCAAATGATGCTGTTGTGACAGTGCCTGGTATGAATAAGCACCAGTAAGCTTGTAGCTCCCCTAATCTAGTGGTCTAATATTTGTAGACCAGCAGGGACACAACTCTTGTTAAAATGAGCGTCTGTGCTAACACTACTTTTCAGTTATGTCCAGAGCTTGTACACACTTGCCAGCACCCGATGTGACAACCGTAAATTACCATATTTCCTCAAATAGTGGCCATTTATCTAATTGATGACATGCTTCAATTAATCGCCAGGTGCGTCGTCCGCTTCTTGGGCGGGGATGCGGGGTCCACCCTGGGTTTTTTAAATTTGATTTATTTATTTTTTTTAAACAGCCAGACAGGGCACATAAAGACAAACAACCATTCAGTCACATTCACACCTCAGGACACCGGGGTTTCTTGTTTTATGATGGTACCAATCAATGTTTTGTCGTGCCATGAACTACTTTCTGCAGTGGCATATATAATATAGATAATATATAAATTCCGTTAGAATTTTTTTGGTTTATATTGACAGCTATAAGGTTTGCTGTAATTATGAATATACAGCTGTGTTGGTGTTACACGTATGCCGACTTGCGTACAAATTCGGGTTAGTTGTCAGCGTACAAACCTGTACTCTGCAGTTGAGTAAATAATTATTCTTGAACACTATTTGAGGAAATATGTTAGTTTAGTCAATAGTTAACATAGATTCAGGCTTTGCTTGTTTAGCTCCTGTGCTTACCGTTGTCCATTGAGCAATTACAGTGGCACTATAATTTTTTCATTTTTTTGAGCTTCACAACTGTAGGGGGAGCCAAGGAGTGTGAGGGGGAAAAACCCCTCCTTACCGTTACGCAAGTTGATTCTAATCTTAAACTTGTGTATAATTTGTCCTCAATAATACCAATTCATTACAAAATGTGTTATGACTGGAGAGGATTAGATCAGCACGGTGAGGGGAGGGAGGAAAAAGGGGCAGGGAATGCAACACTTACACTTAATTACAAAATAGCGCAGTGGGACTAAGTGCTGTTGAGAGTATTGACTGTGCTGTATGTTCAGAGATCCAATCATCACTGCCTTGTGTCCCTCAGAGGCCACAATTATGTCACGCACTTTGTTTGAAGCCTTTGAGAAGATCTCAAATAAACAGAACAAGGAGCAGGTTCCGCCGCCAACTGAGCCTCAAAAAAAGAAGTCCTCTCCGACAAAACCATCCAAGAAGTTGTCCTCCACCACTGAATCCACCCCTGTCACTCACAGGACTCTGGAAGAGGCCTTTAAAGCCGTGAGTAATCAAATTTTTCAGATATAATTTAGTCAGTTTTACTATTTAAAAATGATTTGGGCTGTCTCAGTATGGCCTTTTTTAAATGTATTTATTTTTTTTAAAGCCCACTGTTTTTCTTTTTAAGTAGTCATTTGAACATACAGTAGAAGTTATCTTTAAGAATTTGTTAAAGCTTGGCTGATGAATCTTTTTATGGCCCATTTTCATCTCATAAACCACACAAAAGCTGGTGCACATGAAGCGCTATGAGGCACACTATCACATGTTGAATCCCAGTCTATCTTTTGCTCAATGGTTCTTTGTTAAATGTGTGGTATTGATGTCTCCCTGTGTCTGTCGTCAGCTAAATGTTGCAGATCTGAAAGAACAGTTGGCTAAGAGTCAGGCGATGTTCCCCAAAAACCCATCGGTGTGGTCAAAAGACCTGGCAGGATACCTCAACTTCAAGCTGACGGCACCAGTTGCCGAGCCAACCCTCAGCAGCTATGCTCATGGTGTGTCCTTTTTGTACATGTCCACTTAAAGAAAATTGTTGCTTTTACTCAATAGCAGTAATAACATCCATTCATTTTCTATACTGCTTGTCCCCATTAAGGTTGCGGGTGAGCTGAAACCTATCCCAGTACACCTTGGATTGGTTGCCTGCCAATCTCAGGACATATAAAGACAGACAACCATTAGTAGTTGTAACAGTAGTTTAATAAATCAATGTCAAATTACACGCCTTCATTGATGATCACCCCCTACAACAACCACATTTTTTTTTGCCATGATTCCTCACTTAACATAAAAAGCAACAACTACCTATCTCATGTTTGTCATGTTTACAAAGCTGGGGGGGAAAACTTCTTGGATCACTTTTAAGAGGGTTCTCCCTTGGCCAATGCCCCCCGGTTTGGTGGAAAACATCTTATTTTAATGAGCCTGCTGACATATTGGCAATAAAAAAAGAAATCCACCATGACTGTAGAGACTGTGTGGAGTTGCACACGCGGTGACAGCCTTTTCTCTCAATTTGTATTGAAATGCATTTTTTTCTGACTTTGGTCCACAGACTACCCATACTGTCTTGTAAGCAAGGAGCTGAAGGCTGTCATCAAAGGCATTATTGGGAATTGCAGTGACGCCCTGCCAGATTTCTTTGACCACTGTCTTTACACCATGCTCCGAGAACTCGAGAGGCACTCAGGTAGGGGATGTCACTCCAGCATTACACCATAGTCCATTATGTAACGCGCTGTCTTGGTCAATCCACAGTCAACGTGGAACGGCAAAATATTTGCACTATAGCAGCGATCGATCAAATGTAATAAAGAAGATAAAACATTGAATATCTGTTGTACAGTCCTTTGATACACAACTGAAACACTAGACACAAATGGATAAAAAAATATTGACACTATGTAGACATCGTCATCTATTAGGACCATTTCATCTTGACACCTTAGCGGCTTCTTGCCTTTATTTCCAGGGGAGCCGCTACATGGATACAGAGTTTGCATTCAAGCAATCTTGCGAGACAAACCCAAACTGGCAACCCAGAACTTGCCTGAGGTGAGTCAGTGAGTGTTAAGCGAGGTCCACGTGCAGCAATTGTTAACATGTAAAACAATTTTAAGTGTGAGAGACCCCACACGATGAGGAACAAATCGCCATGTGTGTGCTTACTGCTCTTCTCGTGTGTGGTGTGACGTGTAAGAGCCAGCTGTATGCCACAAGGCATCCAGACTGCTGGAAAATACAAAGAAGAAAGAGTAGTAATAGAAGTTAGCTTATATGGTAACTTCATTGCCGTTCTCCTTGTCATTTTTACTGTGGTGAATGACTTGTGAGCCACTTATTACAAACACTCAACACAACAGCGCATGTTTTAGGTCACTTCCTAATTGGCGATCGTTCTGTTTCATGTCAGAATCATGTAGTTGATAGCTCAGCAGTTGGTAGCATGTGTTAACCACACATAAGAATTGGCGATCAGAAATATTGAGCAGGTTTAACATTTGCGATTGTGACCCCTGACTGTTTTCCAGGCAGATCAGGGAGGGGAAAAAAATCACTCTTAGCACACCCCACACCACAGGATAATCACTCAGGATAATCTTGTCAGATATTTGCCCTATAATATTTGAACATATTTGGTCAAAATCACTGGTTTTTGATTAATTAAAAAAAAAAAAAAAAAAAAAAGCCTGTCACCTCGAGCATCAATGCGTAACTGATTTTGTGAGGCCACTTGCGATGTGTCAGAATGATGAAAAGTCAGCTCTAAAGAATTATGATAGAATGTTTCGATTACTTTGATATGTTGAGAAAAAACCATAAGTTCACTCCTTCCTCTTCAGTATTTGGAGTTGCTGCGGTCGGTGCAGAATCATCCTGTCAAGTGTTTGACCATCATGTGGACTCTGGGCCAAGCAGGTTATTATGACCTGAGCCAGGGACTAAGAGGTAATGCTCGACACCCACCTCACTTCTGTCCTGTTTTATTTCTAGACATGATGTGTTTGTCAAAACCTTTAGTGCTGTGGACAGACTCGCCTCTCTCCTACTTAAGCAATACTAAACTAAAAACAGTGTTGGAGGTTATTGAAGCAAAGGTGCACTGCCATCCTGACTTGGTGCTCCGTATGGCCCAATATTTCTTGGCCAACTAAAACACAATCGTCGTTGGACTCAGTCTGGAAAAAAAACAAAGATTTTAAACTTTTTAATGGGATGCAATGTAACCTGTATGATTAAATTGGTACGAAACTCTCAGTAAATGTCTCTCATAAAGAGGGACCTCGCTTTACAAATGGCCCGGTTGACAAACAGTTCGGTTTACAAACAAAATTTTTCTAAAGAAAAACTACCTGTGTTACCCAAGTGCAAATTCATTGACAGTCTTGGCTTGGACATGGAAAGGCGAGTTGTGCTTTTTCTCGCGCTGCATAAATATCATTGGCTCCATTTCATGCGCCATACTTGTCACACATTGGAGGTATCTTTGTTTTTTTTTTTTGCTCTAAATTAGGCCTTAGTATGGCTCCAAAGATACTGAAATACTCCTAGTGATAGTGATATTAGGAAGCCAAATCATATGAGACAGAGAGAGAGAGAGAGAGAGAGAAAAAAAAAAGGACAACCAGTAATAGTAGTGCATGGTGTTCATGTTTGTAACCTCGTTGCGCAGTTTGCTTAGACAAAATATGCAACACTAGATAAGCCAGCCTGGCTGACTGCCGTGCCTACGTGGCCACCATGTTGGGAAGGTTGTCATTACTATGAATGCAACGGCACGCTACTCTTGTTTACATTTAGATGAACAAAAACAACAGCTTTCATGTATTGTAGTATTTATCTGGCACTGTCTGCCCAAACGAGCACATCTGCCTCACAGTCCTGAGGTCCGGGGTTCAAATCCCGGCCCCGCCTGTGTGGCATTTGCATGTTCTCGCTGTGCCTGCGTGGGTTTTCTCCGGGCACTCCGGTTTCCTCCCACATCCCCAAAACATGCATGGTAGGTTGATTTGAAGACTCTAAATTGCCCTTAGGTGTGAATGTGTGCGCGAATGGTTTTTTTGTTTATATGTGCCTTGCGATTGGCTGGCGACCAGTTCAGGGTGTACCCCACCTCTCGCCCGAAGATAGATGGGATGGGCTCCAGCATGCCCGTGACCCTAGTGAGGATAAAGCGGTACAGAAAATTAATGGCTGGATGGACGGATGTCTGCCCAAACGTGGATATTTCAGCTATAAATTATAACTTTAGATAACACCGTGCAGTAAATTGCAGATTCTTTGAGTTTTGACTGTGCATACACACACACAGAGCAACATCAGAATTTGTACATTCACATTTTATTTTATTTTATTTTTTTATTATTGTTCATGCTGTGATTAAAATAAAATCTGAAGTTACTCACTATTTATTCAGTACTTGAGTAATTATTTCACAGTGTACATTTTACTCTTAAGTAATTTTTTGGAGGATTACTTTTACTTGAGTCGCATTATTGTCAAGTAACAATCTTTGTCTACTCTACCCACCTCTGGAGCGGACATCCTCTATTGCTACGTTTAAGCAACATTTTTGCTCATCAGATCAGCCAGTTTCGTATTTCGTATTATGTGTGTCGTATTACATTTGTTGCACTGGTCTTTGGTATTTTCGCGTTGAGGTGCTGCGGGTCGTGGTGCTCGTTGTGGTCCCAGCAGAACTGCGAAACATGCATAACATTGGCGACTAGGTTGTATCGTTCGATAATTAGCATTTTATGCTGACCAACTTTGTCATAATTCGCCGATCCGATCAATGACGTCATTGATGCGTAAAAGATATTTACTCTGCGTCACCATCGTGTACAGTATATTTAAATCCAAAAGCTAGTTTATTTGTAACCTTGTCACGTGTCTTTTGACATAGTACTGTAAATATCTGATAGCCAATAGTTATTTAAGAAAAAAAAATGTGGCGGTGTGGGACAGACGACACGTAATGCATGGATCAAACTACAAGACAAAATTGGTCTTTCACAATTGCACTATGTCAGACTACTGCAATAAAATCTTGTATTCCGATACCACCTCATCCGGTCTTTTACAATCACTTGTCAACTCAAATGCGACCGGATACACTCGTTACCACAGCCTCGACGACAACAATGGATCGCGCATGTATTGTGTTGGTAAAAAAAAAGAACCCATTCTCAGTTCCATTCTCTGCCTGCATTGCGCCACAGCACAAGTAAACAGCAGCGTCCAATTCTGGAACTAACACTTTGTCAACGGCAGTTTAAGTCAGAAATGGAAACTATATTTGGACACATTGTTCAGTCCCGACGGTCCGTTTTAACTGATATCCGTTATATTGGGGTACATTTTATCAGGTTTCCGCTGTAATTGTAACGGAGTAAATGTTGACGTGTTCCTACCCCCCTCTACCAAAAAGGCTATGTTGTTGCACAGTATTTTACTTCATAATTTTTTCATAATAGTGTGTTGTCACTTATTTCTGTATTGTACAATAGTTATTTTTAAACACACACGGATTAAAATAAGGTAAATGTAACAGTTCTGAGGCTGGAATCGATTAAGTGCATTTCCATTCATTTCAATTAAATGAATGAAACATTACTTCAGTTCACTAACTAAGTCACGAAACAGATTAAATTTGTGAACAGAGGTTCCACTTCCATCATTCTGAAATGCCCCCCTTTCGGGCTCTTCTTGGTGTACATTGTGGACTTTTGTGTTTCAGTGTGGCTTGGTATCATGCTTCCTGTCCTGGGTGTGAAGCCGCTGTCCTCATATGCCATTGCCTACCTGGAGAGGGTACTCCTGTAAGTGTACCTGACTATTACACAAATTAAAAGCCCTGCCCTCCAAGTCTCTTGGTAATTGGGGTTGCACGACTTCAGATTTTTGAATGTTATGAAAGTCGAGTTGACGTCAGCTAGTCGCTGATGAAGTTATTGATATTTTTTCATTACAATACTATAATTTTAAAAAATAGAGGGGAAGGGTTTCAAATAATCTGTATTCATAGAGAGAAGGGACAGCTCATTCACCGAATTTACAAAGAAAATATACCAGTGTAAGGTTCGGACACAGTTTCCCATTCATTAGCAATAGAAAGTGTGTCCCAACTTTTGACTGATAGTGTACATGTTAGATTAAAACATGCTTGCTTGCTGTTGTGTGATGGTATTTCCGGCCAGATTAAAAAAAAAAATAATAATAATCCTCTCGCTTGTTGTGCTTGCCGCGGGACAGCCAGATAACTTTCGCAAAAACTTGACCAAAAGGGAAACCTGTCCTCTTTCTTGGCCCAGCACAGTAGCGGCGCTCTGCATGTTGTGAATTTGCGGTATTTCTCCATCTCACCCTTGACCCTAATGTGGATAAGCGGTATTGAGGATGGATGGAAGGAATCACTGATCTCTTGGTGTCATTTTTTGCTGCAAGCAACTCTGCCTCCTTCTCAAGACAAAAATATGTGATTTACGACTAGTCGACGTCAAGCTCCAAACATCATGGTATTGGTAGTGAAGTCAACTAGTCTGTACAACCCATACTTGGTAATGTAACATCCTGCATCATTTTAAAACAACATCCTTAAACAATGCTACAAAGCCTGACGGAAATATCCTGTTCCTCGTCAAATAACAACACTGATGATGTCATGTTCATGTGTTTTCTGTCTTCTCCCAGCCTCCATGCAAACCTGACAAAAGGATTTGGCATCATGGGACCTAAAGAGTTCTTTCCTTTACTGGATTTTGCCTTCATGCCCAAGAATGCCCTGTCTCCAGGGTAATGTCAGCCAATGAAAAATGTTCCTTTGTATGATGAAAACATGCTCCCCTCACTTAAGAGACTTATGCATTTTTCCCACAATTTTAAGCTGTTCTTAAAAGTTTTTATAATATATGTGTGCATGTTAAAAGCATGCACATTTGAGCAAATACCGCAAGGATCAAGTATTATAGGACACTTTGCAAAGCCTGTTTCTTGTCTTGCCGTGTACTCCACCCCATGTTTTGGCATGATTGTGTTTCAGACAGAGTAGTCGGTCCGCCGCTTGAAAGTGGCTGTTGATTTCCATCCAACCAAGCTGATCATGTCATGGGAAGAGAAACTGTGTCTGTGTGTGCGTGCGTGCGTGTGTGTGTGGTGGTGTTTATGAACACTTAAATTGCAGAACGGCTGGCTCACAGACACATTTTTAGAAATAGGCTGATAAGAAAAGGTTTGCATTCTCATTTTAAATGTAATGCTTGATGGTTGGGCAGTCACTCCAGAGACCCAACTGTTTGTGTGTACGCCATTAAAAAGTGAATTTCCCATAATTTGTCCCCTTTGATATGAATTTGATTTACATTTGGGGTGTGCGTTCAGTCTGCAGAAGCAGCTGAGGCGCCTTTACCCTCGTCTAAAAGCCTTAGCATTTGGAGCCAAACCTGAGAGCACCTTACACACGTACCTGCCATCGTTTCTGTCCAGAGCCACACCACACTGTCCGGAAGACATGAAGAAAGAGGTAATGTGAAAACCTTTCAGTTCTCTGCGGTGATGCTGATACACGAATTACAACATGCCGAACATTCACACTCTGTCTCCCTATGTTTCTTTCAGTTGCTCAGCAGTATGACACAGTGTTTGTGTATGGATGTTCAGAGTTTAGGTGTGTGGAGGCAGCTCTACACCAAACATTTAGCTCAGTCCAGGTGTGTTTTACACATGCGCACATTCACACTTTGTGTCTTGATTTTTAAAATGCAGAACTAAAAATGCTGACGCTCATATTTTGCTCCTTAGTCTGCTGCTGAACCATTTATTGGGCTGCTGGAATACCCTGCCACCAAAGGTATAAAAAAAGTTAAAATGGGGTTCAATATTTTATTTAGTTTTGATTATTTTGGCTTGCCATATTGTACGAAGCAGCCAGGACAGGTGTGTTTTTGTTGTTAGCCTAGCACTATGTTGGATTACGTTCCATTTCTGGTTCCTGGTTCATAACAGTGGTTTCCTGCGACCTACAGGGTCTCTTCGGTTTGCGACGGTACCAGCATACGTTTCGAGGTAACGAACTAGTTCGCGCAGGAGTGGAAAATTACGTTGTCATGTATGTGGCACAAGAAAACGCCCACAGTTTCTGTCATACTTAGTTTTTCTTTTCAGCAAATTGTTTTAGATTTATGGCCAAATAATGTTTTACATACAAATATTTCCAAATAAATCCTGCGTGAGCGGCGACAAGTGATAGATTACAATGCGTTCCGACTTGCGTACTCGTCTGCAATATGTCGTTGCTGTAGGAACGGCGTCGTAAACCAAGGACGCAATATTTTTTTGTTTTGTTGTTGTTGTTGTTTTGACATTGTGACCCAAGGGGCGTTCGACTTTCGATGTTTGACTGTAATGTAGCTTGTGAAGCCGTAACCCTCTCTCGGATCATCTTGTTTTGACCTCCGCTTTCCTTTTGGGATTAACAAAGACTCATTTTGTTTTTCCTGTTCAGCTGAGGAAGAGTCTTGAAGACACGATTCAATCTTTCAAAGTGACCAATGAAGAGATTAAAGAAAGCAACCAGTCTCAGGACCTTAACGACTGCAATAATCTGTGTCAGGTTGGTCACATGTTCAAATCCAAAAGTCTTGTTCTTTTGCTCACAATAACATGAAGACCAAATGATGTAATTCAGTTTGTATTTGGAGGTATGACTTTTTTCACCCCCCAGTCTCTCCACGTGAAGATGCGTGGACATGGTTTCCCCTGGTCTAAGCTGCTGTTGGTCCTGTTGGTGTTTGCCGCTGGTTTTATTGCTCAGGACATCCGATCTCACAGCTCCTTCACGGGTATGACAAGTTTTTTCCCTGTGTACATTTAAGCAGATACATGTGTCATTTGGGTTTTTTATGGCCTTATCGATGGTGTGTTGCAGATTCAGCCACAGCCAGACATCTTCACAGCTCAGGTGTAATGGCCGTGTCTCAGCAAGCGTGGAGGAAAATCACCGTCTACTCTAAGCAGGGCTTCAGGTACCACCCCAGACACTCAAGCAACGTGACATGAAATCTGTCTCTGGATATTTTTAGGCTCTGTTCAATTGGAGCGATGAAATCTGTAGATGTTACTGTTATCTGTGTGTTTAGCTGGCTGAAGACAAACACACCATATTATTACTCTGAGAGTGTGCGGGCCTTTGGACCACTGATAGATCAAGGGCTGGAGACAACCAAAACGGCAGCCATCTTTATCTCTGAAAAAAGCAATCACATCATCGTATGGGTCAAAGAAAACGGCCCACTGCTCATAGAATGGGTAAGGTGTCTTCTTATGAAACTTTGGAATACAAAATTGATCCCTCCCACATTCCCAAAACACATGTTCACATCTTCAACAAGCTACTCCATCTTTTAATTATTTTATTTATTTTTTGCTTATGATTGTCAATGTTACAACGTTAGGATGTGCCCCCACTTTGAGAAGCTCTGCATTACTCGACACTGACAATTCCAGATTTGGTCGTACAGTATTTTGAATATTTTCCCATGGTATGATTTAAAAAAAAAAAAAAAAAAAAAAAAACAATTTTTTTAAATAAATAAAAAAAAAATATATATATATATTAATAATTAATAAATTACAATTAGAAAATCTGTTCCTGGAGCAAACTATTGTTGCCATCATCCCCACATTAGCTGAACAGGCAATGTTAAAGTATGTTTCAACATAACTGCCTTGAAAGTGTAAAGCTGTTACATATTAAAACGTGAAGACAATATAACAAGTCTTGATGTGAAGATGATTTGTTGCAGATGCCTCACAAACATGTAAACATAATGTCATTGTTAGTATATCAAGTAAATACAGGCGTTACTCATGTCCTTCCGTAGTTGAATTTTAAAAAAAAAGTGCAACTCTTATATAATACATATTTGTTCAACAGGTAAATACTCATAAGGCCAATTCCTACCTAATTTCTATATCTAAAAAGATTGTCTCTATATAAGAAATAAAATCATGTAATATTTGGCACTATACATGGAATCATGTACTGAATCTCTATAACAAACATGGCACACAACGTACAGAGTTTTGTGTTTGGTCAATTATTTCTCAGTTGTAACAGTGCCTCTTGGGGATTAATCGTAACTGTTGAAAAGCCTATTCATTTTCCTTTTAAATGGTGCTGCAATTGTAAGAAACATGCATTTGTTGGATGAGCAGCACAGCGGAGTATGCGGGTGGTGCCCAGGAAAATGTGCCAAATCTTTTTGCCCAATGGCAAACATCTTATTTTGCTTTTGCCATTGACTCTTGTTTTGCGCTTTTGCTGGTGGCCTGAACATGTGGAGGAGCGTTATGCTAAACGATGAGTCAAGATTCTACCGCCGGCATTTGGATCATGAATGCGGGGAACGCTATGCTGCACGGATAGAATAACATCTTTTGGTGGAGGCTGTGTGTGTTCTGCACTGGAAAAACAAGGCTTGTCATCACTGGAGACAATTTCAGTGCAGAGCGCTATTGAGATGAGAGTCTACAGCCGGTGGTAATCCATTATCTCCGTAGTCTGGGACTGAACTCTAGCCTCCAAGATAACAATGCTATATCCATACAGAGTGGGGTTTATTAAAGACTACCGCCAATGAATACTTGTGGGATCGCCAACAATCACCAACAAACAAAAATGTCACAAAAAGTGGATACATTAATTCCTGTATGTACTTCCTGCCATCTAATAGAAGACCATTCATTTGTTCTGTCTGTCACTATGCCTCACTGGCATAAATAGATGAACATAGATACATTATTTATTGTAAATATAATTTTTTGGAGCAATTAATACACAAGTATATACAGTAAATGAACAGGTCATTTAAATAGACACATTGCTCCATCTTGTGATCGGTTATCGTTTTTTTTTTTTAACTCTCTGATCGGTTCCAAAAGTCCTGATCGTGTAAAGCCTAATTTGTACTGAGACCTCAGATTGTTATACTGGCAATTTAACAAGGCTTTATCTTGTTTCTTCAAACTTCAATCATACAATGCACCCAAACAAGTCGATGGCAACAGCAAAATAAGCTCTTTGTCATTGGCAGAGAAGATTTGGCAAATTTTTCACGGGCACAACTCACACACAGCTCAGCTGGTCATCCCACACAGGCATTTTCTGTAAATGTGGCAGCATTTAAAAGGGTAGCAAACAGGCTTTCTAAATATTGCCAAGAAGCTGTTGAATCAAAGAACTAATCTACCCAACACACATTTCCTTATTTTTTGTCCTATGCTTACTCGAGTTTCACTGTTTGAATTGAACTAGAGAAATAAAATGATTCCCAAATATTCAAATTTGAGTTGCACCTGTACTGTATATTGGTCCACTGAAGTTTACTTGTTTCATTGTGAGTCCACGTTTGCCTAACTTCACTTATTTATTGAGAGGATAGGTGTGCTTTTGGAATAACTTTTTCTAAAATCAAATACTAAAATATAAAATGAAAACACAGTAGAAAACCCTATTTGATATGCAATTAAATATAACTAAAGTGCATGTGTGTACAGTTAACCGGCAAAGTTAATCGACTAAGCTCAACTTAATGTGGCCCTGTTATGATGATTGAGCACTTGTCTTGAGCCTTATCATTGGTACACTTCCATTCCCATGTCACAGTCAGTGAGAGGCAGGACATTGAAGCACATCTTTCCTTGGATAAAATGTCCTCGTGCACTTGTAGGCCAGTGCAGATTTCTCACTAAAAAGTCAAATCGCAACAGTTTTCATGATGGTGGATATTTTAGAGCCAGAGGTGGCCCGAAATATGCAGAAAAAAAGCGAGTTGATGTAGAAAAATATTTTTTGTGTGCAGGTGAAGACAAACACTCCCGACAGTGTCTACGATGTTTTGGCTTATCTGAAATCGCTGCTCCTCTTCCTCCACCAAAACTACATCTTGCCAGCATTGATGTTTTTAATTGAGCTATTACAACAAGTGTGGACCAACCTTCAGGACTCCTGCAAGTCAGTACCTTCTTCATTATTACTAACCTTTATTGGTACCCAAGCACAAGACTGAAGAAGTAAATTTGATATATTTTTTTTAATACTTGCCACAGTGGTGAAGTATCTGTTTCGTGTCTGAGAGGTCACGCATTGTCCTTCACCAACTCAACATGGCAGCTGCTCCAACATACGACGTCTGCCATCACGACGTGGGCTCAGGAGCTGCTGACTCAAGCGTAAAATACAACAAACACATGTAAAGCGCACACACACTCACAATAGTCAAATACACAAGGCGACCCAGTCTGAGGTTGCCTTTCACTGCGCCTGTTCCTCTCTTAGTCTTATTGGATACTGTTGGGTCAAATAACTAACTCTTCTGTTGGTTTTGACAAAAAACTTTTATCAAGAAGCTCACAGTGTGGTGAGTGCTTTTTTTTTTTTTTTTTCTCTCTTTTTTCTTCTTCTTTCTTCCTCTACCAATACCTTTTCACTGCTGGATGCAGACACAGATTGAGTTTTCTACTGTATAGGTCAGCTTATGTAAGCTTGAAGATGATTTATTAATGATGTTTTATTTAAATTGGAAAAGTGTTGTATGAAAACTGGCAAAGTGTTGAGAAATGACCAAAAATCTTTTCTTACCTGATCACATTCTTATTCAAATGTAGAAATTTAAATTGCATTCAGTTTGTGTGCGTGTGTGTGTGTATGTATGTTGGGACTGTGTAAAGCGGTCATCAGTCTTGGGGAAAGTCTACTCACTAGCTCACAAACCTAAAGTGCCCCCCAAAAGAAACATCTGTTGGGACCCACTGTTGCTGTTAAATAGCTACAGGCAGGGTGGTCCATTGTGTCACGTCAGTCCAGAAAGTTCTTAAGGAGATAAAACCTGCTGTTGACACATTGTTTTTTTGTATTGATTCCTAGCCCCCCCCCTCACTGTCATCATCACTCAAAATTGATGGCTGATTTCTTTTTTTTTTTGTCCGGGTATGTGCCCACATATACACTTATTACCATGATTTTGAAGGTGTAAAAGCCCTGACCAGTGTTCTCAGCCACATAGTAGTGTAACAATGTCGCCCTCTACTATAAAACGTTTCACACTAAGCTGATCTTCTTAATTGTCCCTATGAAAGACATTTGGATGGATGTGATCAATTTATGTCAATAAATGAGTAGTAATAAAGACTTCATTTCACATAAGTTGTGTGTTTCCTGCAAATAAGTTTTTGATGAAATGTGTGCCATTTGTGGAGCTGAGGTAATCTAGCATTATGGGATAGTGAGGCAACGCAATCATGCCATGAAGTGTTAGAACCCCAGAGGGGGCAAAAGTACTACTTGGTAGTACAAAATTTGAAATTATTTTTTAATGGCAATTCTATGCACTACTTGTTGTGGTATGTTGGCAGAACAGGAAAAAAATGTCTGCTCACACCTGACAAGCTAAAAATGCAGTATTTGCTAATTATAATTGAAACAACAATACACCGAACCTGTAGTTTTGTTCCACCTGCCCCAGATTAGTTTTTGAACACCTGACACTGGTGGTTTTGAGGCTTTTTTTTTTTGGCAGAAGCGTGTCTTATGATTTTTAGATGCAAATTTTTGTAGGCAACATCATCAAACAATGCTCTTAAATAAGGCCATATGTGGCCAATATCTTGCTTCGCCAAATGTGTCGCCATTGTAGTAATTGCTCCCTACTTCACATTCATCCATGTCACTGCTGTTGCTATTCATTCCACCTAATAAGACCCAAATATCTCAACCGCGGTGGACTTTTACCTCTGTCTTTTTTTTTTTTTTTTTTTTTAATGTCATCATTCGTGGATCTTAAAAAGGCAGAGATGTCAAAGGTACTGGTATTTATTACTTGAGTAAAAGTACTGATACTTGGGGGGGGGGGGGGGAACGAATGCTAAAGTACTGAAGCCACTCCCTTAAGTAAAAGTGCACGCTTAAGAGTATTTTGACATTTTCCAACACAGTACTAAAATACATAGTGACATTTTTGTATCTCTCCAGATGATTGACACGCTTTCTCTTGGGGGCCACAATGGACAAAACAAACAAAAATAAAAACGGGTGGGCTTAAATGAAAACACCAGCATTTGTTATATTGAAATAGTTGTATAAAGTAAAATTATACTGTTAACACTAATAAAAAAGCTAGTTTTGTATCACTTATTTGCCTACTGCCAAACGGGGAGGGGTTACAATTTTGTTTTAGCAGTGGGTAAATATATGTGTTGGAATTCATGCTTTAAGGTGACAATTTACTGCCAGCGAGCCAGACTTCAACAAGCTAGCTTTCTACAAAACTAACGTGGCTCATTCATTACTGATGAAAGGTTATTCCCAGTTCGCCTCCTTGTTGTGATTGTGCCACGTGTATGCAACCGTACGCAGCACAATGTGCAGGCATCTTTGTTATTTTGGTTTCCGCAAACATGGGATACGTTTGGAAATCCAATCTGACGCTCTCACTGCGCACTGAGAGTGCAGTGTTCACAGAGGCACAGCCTGCTCCATTTTCTATGAATTTAGAGACGAGCGTGTTGGCCTTTGGCACGGATACGTCAGTGCGTCCGCCATATTGGATGTGTCAGTTCTGGCTGTAAACATCTCGTCCACACTCCCGGAGTGAGGCGCTTTGAATAACCGAACGTTCCGCAGTGTAAAGAGGGTGCTTGGAGTGAATTTCCGTACGTACCCAAAGATATTCTCTTCTTTTCCTGCGTTCTGCTTTTTGCGTCCTGTCGTCGCTAACTTTAGGTTTTAAAACTAACGAACTCATTTTTAAAATGTAAGTGGTAGAATGTACAGATATTTGTATTTACAAAGTAAGGAGAAAAAGTGAAAAGTCGCCAAAGTACATTACTTCCCACCTCTATAAAAAAAAGTAACAAGCCTAATGAAGGAGTAGAAAATACAGATATCTGACTCCTAAGTACAAATGTATGTAAAATCTGCTTAAGTACATACGACCACCATCACCGTTTCTGAGGCGTTATTAGGTTTCCCACATAATTTGTAGGCAGGACACGCCCCCCTGCAACATGATTGGCTCCTGCGTCGCGGGAAGGGCAGCTACGCAGACGCAACAAGATGACCATCCCAAACGTGTCACATTTGTACGAGATAAAGACAAAGAAGTTTTGTTATGGTTCGGTTGCTGGCTAGGGTTTGGTCTTTAGGCGGTTTAGGATGGGTTAAGATGAGGATGGGTTAGTGGGAAACATTAACGACGCTACACTTAGGTCACATCTTTTGCCGTCTGGCGTAAGGGCGTGTTCTGCAGGGATACAACAGTCAATCAGTGCAGTGGCGCGTGTCATGGAGCCAGTAATATTGGAGCTGGGTGTGTCCTGCCTAGAAACTATGTGGGAATCCTAGTAACGCGTTTCTGGGGATTTCAATGATACATTTGATCATTACCAGCATTTCGGCAGACAATTTCACTTTTCACTAATGAGTGACAAAACACATGACTGAATAATGTTCCAAAAATACATCTATTTAAACCAAACATACAACCTAAGATTAGTAATGGTAGCGGTAGATTTGATAGTCACGTTAGACTAAAATGAAACCATAATTGCCGTAACGTGAATGCACCAAAAATAATGGAGGATGCGGGCACGTATATTACACGTTTTGCGCTGGAGCAAACCGCAAAGTTTATATGTTTAGATGACTAATGTAAAAGCTAATGTCATAGTTCAATTTAGCAAAAAGTTTTGGAGGATGCGGGCATCGATCCCGCTACCTCTCGCATGCTAAGCGAGCGCTCTACCATTTGAGCTAATCCCCCTACAAGTCATCGTGTTGAGCAATGCAATAGCTATACATCAATCGGGTTCAATCCTGAAAATCATTTATACTGATCATGAAGGAAATGGGGGATTAGCTCAAATGGTAGAGCGCTCGCTTAGCATGCGAGAGGTAGCGGGATCGATGCCCGCATCCTCCAAACCTTTTTGCTAAATTGAACTATGACATTAGCTTTTACATTAGTCATCTAAACATATAAACTTTGCGGTTTGCTCCAGCGCAAAACGTGTAATATACGTGCTGAGTGGAGCCATATCACAGTGGTTAGACTACTACACTACACTAAATACATAAATATTAGATGGATTAGCACCTACACGAGACCTACACTCGGAACATGCTGGTCTTTTGGTGAGTCGGAGAGCTAAAAAAAAAAAAAAAGAAAAAAAAAGTCAGCAGCTTCTCGAGCAGGGGTGTCAAACTCAAATTCACGTCTTGGGCCAAACTCAATATTTAATGAAAAATCACTGCGATGTGCATATTTCCCTTTTCTGCATAAATGTAGCGTTAAAGTTTATCATATGACAACAAACTTAAATTTTGCTTAAACACTGAATCTGGAATAAACAAAGTTTCATATTTTAAACACGAGAAATAAAATTTGCGATAAAAGACGTCAGTGGTATTTGTTTGTTGTTTTGTATTTAAATAGATAACATGAATTCTTCTGTCTCTCCATCTTCTATTTATCTTTTTTCAAAGGACAACAAAACAACCCAAAAAATAAGAATGTCCTTCAATAAAAATGCAAACTTCAAACTATTAACAGTCCCTGCCTTGGAGTTGATAAAGGGCATTAAAAAAAAAAACATTAATTCAATTATCTTATTGACTCTTGCCAGACATCTGGATTTTGGCCTGTTTTACTGCTGCTTCTCCTCTCAATGATCGAGGTGAGGCTTTTGCTCAGGACGGTATGTTTCCTGTGGGGCCCTGCCAGACCAACAGGGGTCCGCCGAAAGTCCAGGGCCCCTGGACTCTTGTACACTTTCTCCCCCTGTTCAACGCCCCTGAATGTGGCTATAGCACAAAAACATCTAAATCAAATACTGTTTCTAATTTTTGAAGAAAAGTGTCGTGACCTCAGAGTCAATCTCTTACTCACTTACCCACGCCTTCCAGGAGAGAAAATAGGAGTTAAATATTGCCAACTAGAGCACGTCAATACGTGGATAACAGAATACACTTCACTTCACCCAAATGCTCTCTGTTCTTCTCAGCTGCTGATAATACAATTGCACTCGTCTCCAGCAGCGCTGTGATGATTGATATGTAATTGTTGACGTCAACACCTACTGCGTACCTTGGTGATCAGCCAGTTGATGGAAATAGAGATTGTCACTGGCGACGTCAATGTACATACAGGTTCATTATTGAACTCCATGTGCAGTGATAAAACGGAGGCCTGCTGACGTCAAGTTGTAGTACACATCCGTACCACAAGTGGCCGCTACAAGGTCACGTACTGAAATGTACTTTTTTCCCCTCGTTCCATAAAACGTCAAATTAACTAACAGGTGGCAAAGTTACTTACACTCTGTACTTAAACACACTATATTGCTAAAAGTATTCGCTCACCTGCCTTGACTCAGATATGAATTTAAGTAACATTTAATCCATAGGGTTTAATTCGACGATGCACCCTCTGCAATTATAACATCTTAAACTTTTCCGGTGACGAGTCTTCATATCGACAGGAAGCGGAGCGGCTGGAGCTGTGGTGCGGCCGACACAACCTGGAGCTGAACGCGCTCAAGACTGTTGTGATGATCGTGGACTTCAGGAGGCATCCTTCGCCACAGCTGCACCTCACGCTGTCCAGCTGCCTTGTGTCAACCGTCGAGACCAGTTTCTCAGGACCTGAAGTGGGCGATCAACATCAACTCCATCCTAAAAAAGGCCCGGCAGAGGATGTACTTCCTGCGGCTTCTGAGGAAGCACGGCCTGCCACAAGAGCTGCTGGTGCAGTTCTACACATCGGTCATCGAATCAGTCCTGTGTTCTTCCATCACGGCCTGGTTTGGTGCTGCTACAAAAAAGAACAAACTCCGACTGCAACGGACAATCTGTCATGAACGGAACAGAGGATAGGACCCAAAAATGCACGACTCCAAAACAAATGGACAGTTTCCAAAAAGAGAGGTTTAATAGACGGGCATAGGTCGGTACACAGGCAGGCAATCCAAGAGAGGCAACAGTATCCAAAAACATGAGGCAAAGAGACAAGGTCGATAATCGGAACAGGGTCAGGTCTTACTGTGAATCTATGACGTGGAAACAAGGAATGCTGGAACGCGACGACAAGGTACAACGAACTGGCAACGAGAGGAAATGAGACACGAGGTTATATACAAGGGGTAATTAGGGTGAACGAGGCACAGGTGATGAAGATGCTCACATGAGCAGGTGTGTGTGAAACAGGGGGGGAAGACAAAACCCAGAACACACACACACACACACACACATGACAGTACCCCCCCCTTAACGGCCGGCCCCAGACGGCCCTGGGGCCCCTGGATGCGCAACGTGGAAGTCCCGAATGAGCGAATCATCCACGATAAACGCAGACGGTACCCAGGAACGCTCCTCAGGCCCATAGCCCTCCCAGTCCACCAGATATTGAAACCCCCTGCCCCTCCGACGAGATGACAACAGCCGCTTCACAGAGAAGACAGGGCCCCCATCCACAAACCGGGGGGGAGGAGGGGGCCTGGAAGGCGGGACCAGAGGGGACTCCCGGGCTGGCTTGAGTAGGCTGACGTGAAAAGTAGGGTGGACCCGCATAGACCTTGGGAGCCTCAGCTTCACGGTGACAGGGTTGATTATTTTTGTGATGGGGAAGGGCCCAACGAACCTGGGAGCGAGCTTCTTGGACTCCACCCGGAGTGGAATATGTTTGGTCGAAAGCCAAACTCGCTGACCCACTTTGTAGTTCGGGGCCGGTGTCCTCCGACGGTCAGCAGCGGCTTTGTAGGACCGTCCCTGGCGCAGCAGCATCTGGCGGGCTCGCTCCCAGGTCCTCCTACAGCGTCTCACCAAGGTTAATGCCGCTGGAACTGTGGATTCTGGGGCTATGGCAGGAAACAGAGATGGTTGGTAACCATGCACAACGTGAAAAGGCGATAGACCAGTGGATGCAGAGGGGAGGGAATTGTGGGAGAATTCGACCCAAACCAGTTTCTGAGACCAGGATCGCGGCTCCTGGGAAGCGAGACATCGGAGCCCCGTCTCCAGGTCCTGGTTCAGCCTCTTGGTTTGGCCGTTGGTTTCAGGATGAAACCCGGATGACAGACTGACGGTAGCACCTATGAGTTTACAAAACTCCTTCCAAAATTGCGAAATGAATTGGGGACCCCTATCAGACACCACATTCTTGGGGAAACCATGGAACTTAAAAACCTGATTAATCATTAGCTCGGCCGTGTCTTTAGCTGAGGGGAGTTTTGGAAGTGCAATGAAGTGCGCCATCTTAGAGAACCTGTCAACAACTGTAAGAATGGTGGTATTGCCTTTAGAGGCCGGTAATCCTGTAACAAAGTCTACGGAAATGTCTGACCAAGGACGTTGTGGTATTGGCAGGGGTCGCAACTCCCCAGAAGGACGTTGATGAGAGGCCTTGTTAGCAGCACATACCTGGCAAGCATTGACGTAATCGCTAACATCCCTCCTAACATTAGGCCACCAAAAGCGCTGTTCGACCACTGATAGCGTCTTGGCAATGCCTGGGTGACATACCGTTCGGTTCGTGTGAGCCCAGTGGATGACTTTTCCCCTTAAGGTCGGAACCACATAAAGCCTGTTCTCGGGGCAATCTTCAGGGCTAGGAGTGTCTTTCAGAGCCCCTTCAACTGCAGTCTCAATGTCCCAAACAAAAGCGACTCCAAAACAAATGGACAGTTTCCAAAAAGAGAGGTTTAATAGACGGGCATAGGTCGGTACACAGGCAGGCAATCCAAGAGAGGCAACAGTATCCAAAAACATGAGGCAAAGAGACAAGGTCGATAATCAGAACAGGGTCAGGTCTTACTGTGAATCTATGACGTGGAAACAAGGAATGCTGGAACGCGACGACAAGGTACAACGAACTGGCAACGAGAGGAAATGAGACACGAGGTTATATACAAGGGGTAATTAGGGTGAACGAGGCACAGGTGATGAAGATGCTCACATGAGCAGGTGTGTGTGAAACAGGGGGGGAAGACAAAACCCGGAACACACACACACACACACACATGACACAATCAAAACTGCTGAAAGGATTGTCGGTACCCCCCTACCCAACCTTGAGGACTTGCACGCTGCCAGAACTAAGACAAGAGCGTGCAAAATCCTCTCGGACCCTCCGCATCCCTGTCACCGGCTCTTCCGGCTCCTTCCCTCAGGTAGGCGCTACTGATCAATGCAAACTAGAACTAGCAGACATTCCAACAGCTTCTTCCCTCGTGCAATCAACTTCTTAAACCTACAATTCCATTGCAACATGCTGCCAATTTTTTCGTCTTGGGTTTGTTGTCACATTTCTGTGGGGCCAATTATATATTACTCGTGCAATCACTGTAGTAGTCTCACCAGGCTGCACTATTTGCATATCTGTTGTCGACCAATACTGGCCACTCATGCCAGAGTGGCATCTGCCCCATTTGCACACTGACTGAGGAGTATCTGCAACATTTGCACAATCAACATTGTCCCAGATTATCGTACTACTCATCACTTTAAACTGCGTACATTCCTTGAAGTCTCTGCACCCTTTGCACAACTGTCATTGCACCGGACTATTGCGAGATTCGTCATTCAAACTGCTCTAAGTGCTAGAAGACTCTGCAATTGTAAAAAAAATAAAAATACAAAATTGTACCGGCATTACCAGATTACTAGCAACCTTTTATTGCTCAGCGACTGCTTTTGTCAATGTCTTTATGTCTCCAAAGTGTTCTCTGTCAATTGACTGTCTGTTGTCGTACTAGAGCGGCTCCAACTACCAAAGACAAATTCCTTGTGTGTTTTTTGGACATACTTGGCAAAATAAAGATGAATCTGATTCTGATTCTGATTCTGATTCTGGAAAGGCTTGCCACAAGGCTTATGAATGTGTTTATGGGAATGTATGAGCATTTTTCCAGAAGAACATTTGTGAGGTCACACACTGATGTTGGACGAGAAGGCCTGGCTCTCACTCTCCGCTCTAATTCATCCAAAAGTGTTGAGGTCAGGATTGTGCAGGCCGGTCAAGTTCACCCACATCAAACTCTCTCCTCTGTGTCTTTATGGACCTTGATTAGTGCACTGATTCACAGTCATGTTAGAACAGGAAGGGGCCATTTCCAAAATGTCCAAAAAATTAGCCCCTGAGCTCCGGTGAGAGGAACTCTGAATGTTTCAGCATACCAAGAGATTTTGGACAGTCAAACAGTTCGGGGATTACCCCTTCCTGTTCCAACATGTCTTTGCACCAGTTCACAAAGCAAGCGCAATAAAGACATGGATGAGAGAATTTGGTATGGATGAACTTGACTGGTCTGCATAGTTCAGTCCTGCGCTCAATCCGATAAAACACCTTGGGGTTGATTTTGAGTGGACAGTGACCCAGGCCTTCTCGTCCAACATCAGTGTGTGACCTCACTAATATGCTCCTGGAAGAATGCGCAAAAATTCCCATAAACTTACTCCTAAACCTTTGCTGAAAGCCTTCCGACAAGTGTTGAAGCTGTTATAGCTGCAAAGGGTTGACCAACATCATATTAAACCAAATGGATTTTGAATGGGGCGGCACGGTGGACGACTGGTTAGCACATCTGCCTCACAGTTCTGAGGACCGGCTTTCAAATCCGCCTGTGTGGAGTTTGCATGTTCTCCCCGTGCCTGCGTGGGTTTTCTCCGGGCACTCCGGTTTCCTCCCACATCCCAAAAACATGCACGGTAGGTTGATTGAAGACTCTAAATGGTGCTTAGATGTGAATGTGAGTGCGAATGGTTGTTTGTTAATATGTGCCCTGCGATTGGCTGGCGACCAGTTCAGGGTGTACCGCACCTCTCGCCCGAAGATAGCTGGGATGGGCTCCAGCATACCTCGAGATCAGTGGGAGGCATAAATCCCTTATTATTACGATTACACCGATTTTATTCCAGCCGCTGATGGTGTAGTGGTACACTCGCCTGACTTTGATGCGGGCAGCATGGGTTCAGTTCTCACTCAGTGAAGGTGTGAATGTGAGTGTCCATGTCTATATGTGCACTGCGACTGACTGGCGACCACTTCAGGGTGTCGTCAGCTGGGATAGGCTTCAGCGCCCTGCGACTCTCACCAGGATAAGCGGTGTTGAAAATGGATGGATGATTTTAATCCCCAAACTCAAATCAGCTTAGCGCAACTTTATTTTTATAGAGCACTTCAAAAACAAACCACAGCTCCATACAAACTGCTGTGCATTATATAAGAATACAACATAAAACACATTTAATCCTAGGGGCATATAGATTAATAACAATGTTAAAACAATCAAAACAATAAAACACTAAAACAGTGCATAAGTCTCATGCTGAGTTGAAAGCCAAATAATAAAAATGCGTTTTAAGCGCAGCTATAAAAATGGACAGTGAAGGGGCTTGCCTAATATTTAGGGAGAGGTTATTCCACAGAGATGGACCGGCAATGAAAAAAGGTTTCGTCCTCGGTACCTCCAGGAGCCTCTGGTCAGCTGACAGGAGTGTAAGGGTGGAGCACCTTAGAGAGGTAAGGCGGGATGAGACCATTTAAAGATTTAAAAACAAATAAAATGATCTTAAAACAGGAAGCCAGCCGAATTACAGTTATATGCTCCCTCCTACGGGCTCCAGTTAGGAGGCGAGCAGCGGCATTCTGAGCCAACTGGAGACGTTTGAGGGAGAACTGGCTGACTCCAAAATAAAGTGCATTACAGTAATGCATTCAAATCACATTTTCACTCTTTTGTGCATGTTGTGCTGCATGCAGCTCTGGAAATCAATTAGGACTATCTCACTTTTTGCTGTGCAGTAAATGTTTGAGTAAAATGAGCATTTTTATTTCATTCTGTGTGACAGCATAACTCCCAAATCCCAAATACGGTTTTGTTATTTAGAGCACTTATTTGCAGAAAATGAAAATGGGTCAAAATACCTAAAAAGGTCAATTGCAGGGGTCACCAAGCTTTTTTTTTTTTTAAAGTGAGAGCTACCTCTTGGGTACTGATTAATGCGAAGGGCAGTTTTGATGTTGACATTTTCTCAAATGACCTTTAATTTGATGCTACTATTCACCATTCACTTTATTTCTGTTCAGCTCGGAACGTCTTTACATTTTCAAATGATCACTTCTACAGCATTCTTAGGAAATCACAATGTCCCATCATTGGTGGACTATTTATAGAACAGACCCAGAAGCTACTGAAATGGATGGACCGTAGGCACCATGTTGGTGACCCCTGGTCCAGTGTTTCTTTCGGTCCCTCATCCATTTATTTGATTTTATTGTGACCTGAGATTTCAAGCCTTGCGACATGCCTCGTGTGTTTTTCGGGCTGACACAAGTAAACACAAGATGTAAAGGATTTCGGAATAAAATAGTAATTACATGACAACACATCCAAGAAAAGGAGTATACACAGATGTTACACAATAGTGCACACACCCCACATGACTTGTTTGCGTACAAAAAAAGATTCTTCCAAATATGTTGTGTTTACTGACATCCAGCCAACATGCAAACTAGGATGTGTCCAAGCTGGAAAGTAAAGAAAACATCCACGTTGATTCTCTTGAGTTAAGGTTTCAACCTGCAGCTCCACACAAAGCGTCTCAGTGTTTCAAGCTGCCTCAGGAATGGGATAAGTCCAAGGCCACATAATCCACAAGATTTTATGTCCACTGGTATTTTTTGCGTGTGGGCAAATCCAGCAGGTAGAGCGGCTCAAATACGTGCATGGACACATGAGCATTGATGCACTGCGTGTCTGGTTTGTTTGCAGGCTGTCTGCATGCAGGCGGGGAGTCTGAGGGCGGTTGGGGTGGTCTGGGCGCTGGTTTCGTGTGCATGTGTGTGTAGTTTTTAACAGGGCAACGCTGTTTGCAGCGCGTAGCGGCCTGCGGTACACCCACAGGAAATCTCGTGTTGCTGCCAGCCACTCAAAGTAAACACATCTGTACGCACCAAGCGGCCACCTTGGCTCCACACAATCATTTATATATGTGCGCATTCACAAATACTTGTGAAAGGAGTCATGCTCAACTCATTTTGATCCCTTTAGCCTTTGGAGAGTCCAAATGTGGATTTTCAAAGCTGCAAAAGATAGATCTATTGTTTTAAAATCTCTCCTGTAGTTTGGCTCGGAACGAATGATGAAGAAAATGCAGTACTTATGTTAGAATCAGAATAAAGAGAGTAAAGAGAAGAACGTTTTAAGAAAAAGAAAAAAGATGCAATGTTGTGACAACAAAGTGGAAACAGATTAAGTTTACGATGAAGAAGCATATTATGATGATGATGATGAGGACAATTATAATGATTATGACTATGATTGTTATTATTGTTTTTCTCAATGTAGTTATGGTTTAGCATTATTGTACAAGAAAACAGTCCCTTTTTTCAAGGAAAATGCCATATATTTATGTTATGCAATAATATCGTCAAAACAAATTTTCCCCCATCGGAAATATTGGCAATTGAAATAAAAACGGACTTGTCGGTGGTGTGAATGTTTATGTCTTTTTTCCTGCAAGTTATACTTGACGACGAGTCTACGGTGTAACGAGTTGTTGTTGCTTTTTTTTCTCCTCTGCGTGTTTTTGGCCGTTCCTGTTGACTATCCTTGTCCTTTCTCTGCTGTGTGGGGCCTGAAGGTGCCCAGCATAGTGATCGTGACTTCTACGTTTTGTTTTCCACCGATGGGCACTGGTGCATAAACAACGATGAAGCACAAATTCTGCCTAGTAACAGGTGACCACAGAAATTCTATTTATGAGTTGATTTGTTACAGTTGCATATTTGAGTTCAGTGTGCGCTTTGTTGGGTTTTTCAGCGGTGTTGTTGCTGTTTGAGTTGGGTTATACTCTATCATTGCCTTAAATGATAGATGCATTCTCATGCATTTCGGTTTGTGATAGTGGTCACGTAATGTCCGCGTTCGGTTGACATGCTCAAAAGCACCTCACGGAGCAGTTTATTTAAATACAGAGCCCCAAATACCTGTGCATTTACACATCTGCGGTTATTTGTCTGTTTACACTGCGGCTGCAATATGCTCAGCATGTGTTTGACTTGCCTCCCTCACTGCAGTCAACCGCAGAAGACCAACGAAGGCCTTCTCTCACTGAGTGGACAGTCAGCGATGGAAGACATATAGCATTCGTGCGCCCCTCTGCTAATTGTGTCCCACTTGTGCAACCCGACGTTCTACTTCTCTCCGCGCGGGCATCACCAAGCCTGGGAATTAGAGCATCTATTTGCCTAAGCTTATGGATTTCCATTAGCGTGACCTTGGAACATTAAATCTCGACGGTATTTAATCCTCAGCAAAGCGCATGACTGCCGTGATCAATCTAGAAATCCAATGAACCTTTCACCCCTCAGGTCCTCTTGCAATCAAACACGTTTTCTTATACTGTATATTATAAATAGTTGTCAGTTAAATCATTACAATTTCTTTGAGGTTGTATTTGCGTTTACGGGTCAGAGCGACTGTTCTCGCAGGCCATTGTAGGGTCCGCGGGTCGTAGGTTTCCCCACCCCTGCTCTAACTGTTTGACCCGACTTCGCTGAGTGCAAGTTTATAGAACCACTACTCAGGGAAGTCGACTTTGTTGAGTGGAGTTATTTTTCCAACATATGTAAGGCAAACAGCCCCATTAGTTCTCATCAAGGGAGACAGCGACAAACAAACCACAGGGTCACAGATCATTAAACGCAGACGCGCCTCACCTCAGAAGAGCCTGTTCCACTTTCTTGAACTTCAGCGTTCAAGTGTGGAAAGAACAAATAGCACAAAAAGCATGATGAATGCAATATTTTTTATATACATTTCTTCAGCAGAATTGCAACAACAAAGAGCATTGCAGTACAACAACACAAACACACACACGATGCTGCTGGATGAAGCAATGAGTTATTCCCTTTTTCCATTTAATTTAATGCGGTGCCTTCATTTGTCAGTCCGACCAGTGCACCATGTTTGAAAGCTTTAAAAAATAAGAGAAATCAGACAAATAAATACTGTACAACACCACAGATGTCAAACTAGATTCAGAAACCACAAAAAGATCATGCGTTTGTCCATATTAACATTTGATTGGGCCATCGACACATCACCTGTCAATCAATAAATCTTTTGCATTTCTACATACAGTACATATACCTCAAATAAAGTGCCTTCCATTCAAATCAGTCCAGTTCCTGAAGAAAAAAAAAAAAAAAAAAAAAAAAGAGGATTTGGAGCCAGCATCCATAGAAGTATGATCAGATAGAAAGGACCATTCATCGCTATTTCGTTGAACTATTGAGTGTGTGTGTATTACATATATATATATATATATATATATATATATATATATATAAGAGTGAGAGAGCGCAGGAACGGGAATATCCTTTGTCTGATCACCACAACTGAGCACACATCCAAACAAAAAGCATCATTTGTTCATCACTTCTGATCTGGATGACCCACACCCGATACCGCCCGTTTCGTACCAGACCCAATTGTCGAGGTAAATGGATGACATTTTTTCAAGGCATTTACTTTTGGAGTCCCCCTGAGTACTTGGTAGAGACACAAACACCATGGAAGCAGAGACGCTTCTTTTCATATGCCTGCAACATAGAGACGAAGGAGGTTGGATGTACACAGGCACCAAACAGCTTTTCAACTATTTGGCACCCGCCATCTTTTCCCCCTGGCTATGAAAATGGATCACTGTGACAAATTGGTTGAATTCAGAATTTTTGTCACCATTTTCACAAGCACAGCTGTGAACGTAGCATTCATCTCCTGATTCAAAGTGATTTAAAAATGAGACTATGGGCTCTATTTTCGTGAATGGCATAAATCCTGCGCGGCACATGGCCTAACTGTGCGGAGGCACGTTAAACCCAGAGTTGGTCATTTCGTGGACCGGCGCAGCCCGGCGCATTTGCTGCGCTGACGTTGGCGTGATCACAGCAGACTTCAATACTGTCCTATCAGAGCGGGTCATCTCATTCCCTTTAAACGGGGCGCGGAAGAAGCGCACTGCCAGTTTTTGACATGGCAGAAGAGGAAACAGATTTTCTCGAGTCCGGGTGGTCGACGCACACAACGCTGGGGAACACGATTTTTGTTGAGTTAGGTCTGACAGCTGCTTTTAACTCATTTTTGGGTGCAGAATCCAAAACTGATCTCAGTTGTTCTCTATCACATCAAGTTTTTGAAGTAGAGATCCCAGTTTTCTAAAAAAAATACGAAAAACTGTACTTCACAGATATGTGCTTGTTTTATAAAACTTTTCAAATATTGACAGAAAATGAAATATGAAAGAAACAGGCATGACTGCAGTGTTTATTTAACACGATTATGTTTTACAAAGGATATGGCACAAATCCTCTCAATTCCTACTATGCTAGCTTTCTGTTTGCAGATATTGATAGTACTGACCTATTGGGAACTGCACGCACCTCCCACCGCACCGACTCAATTGTGACTGCACAAACAAGTTGCCACGTAGCTGTAGACGAGTCCAATCGTAATCAGCTGGCAAGTCTTACTACAGCTAATCAGTGGAATTTTGCTCATCTGGTGGGTAAGCATGACGTGCGAGAAAAAAAACTGACTGCAATTTTGGAATCAGGATGCCAATTTTAGTTTCAATCAGCATAAAAATCTAGCAACAATTATTTTTTTCAAATTGTTCCCCAGTGTTACGTTTATACGGAACTGCAAGATCTCCACGGGCGAAGGATGTGAATTTTGGGCCCCCCAGGTCAGAGGGATGATTTAAAAAAAATATAATTATGATAGTCTTAATACGTTCAATGAATTGATTTCTACAATGATTCAGAGAGTTTGATGCCTGCTGTTCACATATTTATGAATGGATTACATCTGTCATCCAACAGAAATGTCCGCGAAGCTCAGAATCTGTCTGCCTCTGCCCCGATCAAATTCACCAAAATCGCATTGTACCAGCGGTCTACCTGCTTTCTGCCACCAAATTGTCACTCTGCCGTGCGCAAGCCCGAGGACCCTCACTGCGGCGCAAAGTCCAGCTCTTTGCGGACCGTTCTGCCAAATTGGCGAACACACGCAGCGAGCCTTGCACAGATATGCCACAGTTTTTGCACTCCGCCGTCTTCGAAACTAGAGCCCTTTCCTGTATACCTAATTTACTGTATATTTCGTTTAAGTGTGTAGCAGCATCATTGTGAGTATAACCAGCCTGTACGTCTACATTCCCTTGTGCCAAAACTAAACCGAGCACAATCAGGTTCTTGTAGTCCTTTTTAGACACCACGAAAGACGCTAGCAGGTACAAAACCGAATACAAGGAGCTCCAATTTTGTGTTTTCTGTCATTTGTGCCAGTGACTTCCTTCACTGGAGCCTGGTTGGTGTGAGGAGATTGGGGAAGGTTTTCTCTTGGTAATGCATGATAAATGGCTGCCGCATGCTTGAGACAAATTGTACATGACTTTTAAAGGTAGGCCGTCAGTACTCCCTGGCCTCCTCCAATTCATTCATGAACACGTCTTCATGAGGGTTGTCCGGACACTCCAGGCCGTTGTTGGGCGGTCGCACGGCGTGGAAGCGGCTCCAGTCCCCCTTGCACAGGATCCAGGGCAGCACGTCCACTTTGAAGTGCAGCTCTGGCGAGAACTCGGTGCTGATCAAGTCGGGCATGCCGGCGCCTTTCCCCCTCGTGATGAGCCGCCCGCGGTCGTCGTAGCAACAGTGCTGCGCCGCCAGCGTGGACGAGTCGCCGGAGAGCGCCGAGCGGATGCAGCCGCGGGCCGACGGCTTGTAGATGTCGAGGCGCTCCTTGGGGCCGCTGGCGTCGCGCCATCGGAACGTCTGGCCGTGAGAGTCGTCGTAGACGCTGACCACCGTGTACGCCACCGCGGAGGGGAAGGAGCAAGGGCAGCTGGGCAGCTCCAAGAACACCTGGCGCAGGTACCGCTGGAGAAAGTCGCTCTTGCAGTTCAGCCACTTTTCACAGCTGTCCACATCTGGAACAAAGATGACACCAGCTGATGACCACGTGCAGACTTTACTACTGCGGAAGACTTATTGTGTTGCAATTCTTTTTTTTTTTTTTGTTCAAAAATAAAAGAGGAGTTAATATTATAATAGAATGTTTTTGTATGGATATCAAAATAGATGCCTGGTACTGTGAAGTTAAGAAATACATATTCAATGGCCACTATATGAGGAAATAAGAATTGTTAAGCGGTAGGAGTAGCATCTGTAAGGACGTGGGCTTTGGAACCAGAGGATGACGGTTCAAGTCCCACTGCGGACAAAAAATGTCAACCGGCTCGTCTGTTTCCTGACGACCGTTGAGGTGTCCTTGAGCAAGGCAAGGCAAGGCGCCTCTACCTCACCTAGCGCTGTTTTGCGCGCCCTTTTCATTCTGGCATCTTTCCTCACCTGCATGCGTGTGATCTGGTTCTTTGTGTGATGTGCAACACAAAACATACCGCAAGCGTGTAGGTTGAATTTCCCCTTGAGGGGAAAAAAAAAAAAAAAAAAAAAAAAGATAAACTGACCTGTTCCAAATGGCTCTGTGCCGTTTTCCATGTCGAAAGGGAAAGGCTCTACCACAGCGTTGACTTCACCTGTGAGGAGAATATTGGTTGGAGATGAACATGCTGAAATGACACCAAGTCCCTTTTTTTTTTTTTGCGGTTGTGTCAACTCACCAGGACAAGGCTCCGGGTCACACTTCGAGGCTTCTGTCAGAGTACAAGAGTAGCCACATGACTTTGTTCTCTTCCTCTCACCAGGCCCACACGTGACCGAACAAGGAGACCACGGAGTCCACTCGTCATCCTCCTTCTCTGCGGGAGTCACAAAACACAGTCAGACAAGTCTTTTCTTCAACTGCATTTGAGGGTTGCGCTACAATATAATTGACATGTTGACAGAGCTTATGCGAAGATGAGAGCAGCTTGGCAGTGAAAAACAACAATCTTCAAAGGATTTATGGGGATCACGAATCCAAACATTTTAGAATTTTGCGTTGCCGCGGACTCAACATGCGCTTGAAGCCAGAAAATGTTCAAAGTTTCCAGGCTGTGTCATTCCATAGAAGTGACCATTTTCTCTTGATCTAACCTTTCCCATACTGAGCCAAATTCTTTTTGAGAGGCCTGAATTAGAGAGAGAAGCTCTGCTGCGGCTCTCCACGTCTGCGCCACGTTTTCTTGTGGCGTTAATAACACTGAAAACAAGCCACTCTTGATTAAAGGCGAAGCGGGTGCAGAAATACCAGCTTGGGTGTAGCACGCATCCAATTTGACTTTGTGGGCGTTGCCACCTCGCCATGTGGCCGTACGGGAATGAGGTCTCATGAGCGAGCGTCTTAATTACAGAAGAAGCTATGGCAGACATCCTTGATTTATATGCACAAGTCTTTAGAAGTGACCACTTAATGGGCATTGTTGCCTCGCGTCCATGTGTCGTCACAGCGCGGGAGATGTTTACAGGCAAGATCTGTTTTTTGGGTACCTTCTCCAGCGTGATGCCAACAACAATTTCAAAAATGTCCCCGTTATTTGTGAATTATGCTCTGCCGAGTCCATAAAATGGGTCATTTCTTTTAACCGTATACAGTACAGCGTTTCCCTCTGATAACACTCAAGTATGTGTGCAAGCTGACACCACATTTTCAGATCAGGCAAAACAGAAGGGGAAGGATAGCTGTTGAAGTTATGTGGAACCCGGAAAGCCCCCTCCCCTTAGAAATTCTTGAGCTGGCTCAAAAGGCCGAGCGGCGGAGGGCTGCGAGGGCCGTTCGGATGCTGGGGGAGCCCGTGGGGACCCGGGGAAGGATGAAAGGGCCATCGGAATGGCCCCTGTCAGTCTGCGTTCCCAATGTGCCCTCTAATTGTCCACAAGCAGAGGGCTGTTTTGTCTCGGAGAACAGTGGCCGCCTCACGCTGCCATTAGCGAGCGCATCGGAGCCATCTTCAAAAGGCGACCATCACGACCAGTGTCCACTTCAAAGTGGCCAGAACCCGCAATGTTCGGATGGTCGAGTGCTCCTCCTGCCTCGCACGCCGACATTGTTTGCTGCTCTGGGACCGTTTGTCGCGCAGCATTCCGAAAACCCCTTTGTTGCGCTACATTGCTTGGCCATTCCCATTATCCCTTCCTCTTAGTCCAAGTCCAAATTCCTAAATATTGCCCTCACGTTTGAGATGAAGTCTTCTCAAGAAAGCGGGCAATGGCAAAACTTACCATAGTAGGTCTGTATAGGATCCCAGCCTTCGTTCCAGTAACTACCCCAATCCCCACCCACGCCGCTGAGCGAGGGCTCCTCGCTGCCGTAGAGAGAATAATCGTCCTCCTCTTCCTCGCTGGTTTCTTCTACGGTTGAGCGGCTGTTGGCGTCCTCGCTGGAGTCGGTGTAACTCCAGAAAAGCGGCCAGAAAAGCTTCTTTCCTCCCAGCCAATCGACTGAGGAAGAGGGAGAGGAGGAAGAGGATGGTATCCAGTCGCTGTCCTCGGCCAGGTCCATCTCGACCTCCATCTGAGGGTCATCCACCACCTCGATGGTGACCTGAATTGAGACCGCATATGAACTGTCAGAATCATCATGAAAATCTAGCTGAATAATGAACCTCTTATTCGAAGTGCTCAAACATTTGCACACATACCAGTGCAATGAGAAGTCTCGTAACATGGGTTTCGCTCATTCTATTCCATTTTTTTCCCCCATTGGGTGTAAATGATTTTGGCATGTCTCACACACTCCTCCGCTAACTACAGTGCGCCTAATAACTGCTTAAAGGATACTGAATCAAAATCATTTGACATGGTTTTATTGTCCATAAGGTATTTGTCATTTTTGCTCATCTATAGTCTATTTTCATAATCATATGATATAATGACAATATAATGTACAATAATAATGATGATGATGAATTCGGAGGATTTAAGAAACCCTCTGATGTTTTCAGGGACATTGCGACCAGCCAATCAGCTATAGGCAGAACGTCACGTGACCAAAACCCGGTTAGCGGATTTCTGTGTCAGTTAAATACATGTCCTGTATATCATTATATGATATGAGATATGTAAAGCCAAATGAAGGCTAAAACAGCAAATATTTTCCAGAAGATATCTTATGCAAAGCAAAAGACATCGTAGACCGTTAAAAATTTGCTACGGGTGCTTTGTCCTGGTCTCCTGCCGCCATTTACCCGAGCTGAAAGGAAGCGCTTCGACCTGTTTTGTCAAATGCGGAAGTTCCTTGCGCATATGTGGTTAGTTTAAAAAAATATATCTATATTTACACTGATGTTTCATAATTTTCATCATATATGTCTAATTAGATGTTGTCAAGCATAAACAGGTCAACTCTGTCATAGTGAAACGCCAATTGATATGAAAAACCTTTCATAAATTTGAAATGTATTTGTTAAACAGTACACAGGCAGCTTGCTAACTGAATCGTGCTGTGAAGTGAAGGGCCACCATGTGCATCTTAAGGCGAGATCGAGTCGTATATAATGTACAGTATATGCAAGACATCTTGGCCTGAAAGCTGGAATGAGGGCAGTGCAGGAGTAGGCCACTAGGGGCAGCCGTGTCAATAGCGTCAATAAATCTTGTGTAGTATGTGAAATTGATCAATTCCGAACGTTCTCACTGAAGTCATTGTCTGCAGTCTCTCGTTGTTCGCATCACTTGTTGCCAGTGTATTCATACAGACTTCGAACTATCCACGACGTTGCGATCTTGAATTTGCTTTCCGAAAAGTTCAAGTGCATCGTTGACTTCGCTCAGCTTTAGCTCTTACGATGCCGTCACAAGAAATGAAGCGTCGTCGACGCTATCGTCAGGCATCCCCTCTCCTCGGATGTGCACGAGCCAGCCAGACGTGAGCATTTAAGCACTCCAAAACCCTCTCAAGGGGACAATGTGAGCATTTTATTCCAAGCAACGACTCCTCATTACCTCTGTGAGTCATCATATATGCTACAGTGCGGCTGTAAAGACTCAGGGGGAAGTAACTTATTGGTACATATTATTTTACAGTCTAGGATGAAACAGGACGTATGGGATTTGTGCTACTTCATAAGGTACAAGGTAAGATATAAGTTTTGAATTGTCACAAGGCAAATTTGGCAAGCATACGTCACTGGAGCTCACTTAAGAATGGACTTAAATATATTGGATCGATTAAAAGATTCATATTTATCTGAATTGAGTGGGTATACCGCATATGCAAATATATTTTCCCAGCAGGCCATTGTGCAGTAATGTGCCACACTCACCTGTATGTTGGGGTTCTGAGAGTTCAAATCAGCGTTAGCCAGGTCTGGGAAGTTCTTCAAATCCAGGATGAAGGGCTCAGTCTCCTCCTCGGGTTCTGGCTGAGGAAGTACCCCAACGGAGCGGTGCTGAGGGTGGGGCCACTTTCTCTGATGGCTGTGGGGCTCCGGCACACTCTGCACCTGGTTCTGCTTCTCCGAGGCGTCGGGGTCATACTGGATGCCTCCGCTGTGAACTGGGTGGCCGTCACCCTGATGGCAAATGAGCACATTGGAAAAGCGTCTGCGTCAAACGTCGGAACAGCGGCGGTTTCAATAAGGAGTCGTTTAAAGTGGGGGTGCAACCTCCGACTTTCATTAGACTTTCATTAATATCTAAATATGGATCTTAGTTGCCATGATAACGTGTTCAGGATTTTCAACCAGTGGTGTGGGGTTGGGGGGCTCCGAACAGGTTTAGGTGGGCATTAAAACAGTCTCCCCCTCCCAGATGAATGTATTTCGATTGGGCATAAAGTCCATCACCTCAGCCTGTCGATGACTGTATTTCTATCGGGGAAAACGTCCGCCGGCACCCGCCCCTGTCGAAAAATGTATTTTGAGTGGAAAACTCTCGTCAGCAACCACCATCGACCCCCTCTCGGGCAACACCACCGTTTTCGACGCTACAATAAGTATGCGATTCAGTATTCCAGATCATTTCTTTTTCAGGAGATATGTGAAAAATGTCTCGTGCTTTGCAGATTGTTCACAAGAGACCCCGAGGCATCCGGCTCACCGGCCAAGTGACTAACCGGCTTCGTGTATTTCATTCTCTTTTTCTTCCCACAACAGTCATGGCATCCAGGCCTTGGACAAAGAGGGGTCTGTGCCAGAAAGATCCTCTTTTAGCTTTAATGAGAGGGCCTGGGAGGCGTGAGACCCCTGTGCTTGTGTATGTGCCTGGAGCTAGGCCCACTACGTCCACCGCTTATTTTAACCATACTGGAAGAATGAGAGGACAAGAATAGAATCAACGTAAATAACAATGGCAATATCTCACTGACCAATTTGGGCTGTACCGAAAAGCGCTGGAAAGCGATGGACTGTACATTTGTCACTCAAGTCTAATGATCCTTTCTCCTCCATCTGCCAACGTCTGTGTCAATGTGAAGTGAATAAACTGACCTAAACATATGAGGGGACTGGAATTTGAAGGTTTGTGGCCTACATAGGCCAGCGGCAGTTAAGGAGGGGGCTACAAGAGGAAATGCTGGCGTTAATGACCAAACGGCTGATGATTTACAGTTACGGCAGCGAGAAGAGGGCCTTTCTACTCGCTGCCTGTGACTGTCCCATAAAGAAGTTATGCGGAGGGTCAAATGCAAGCACGTGAATACAAAAAGGCTGTTTAGTGAAGAAGCTTGCCAAGCACGATGAACGACACATGAACATGCCGCAAATACAGGCACCGAGGTTGACGCTATAGTGAAAGTGGTTCAGTACAATTCAAAACTCGTAACAAACGCCAATTGTTTTGCTCCTCGCTTCGAGTAATCTAGTTGACAAACCGTGTCTTTGCAAATAGTGGCTTCCACTCTAATTGACATCGCCGCCATAATCGCAGAATGCAGCTCTCTCCAACATAAACGCCTCAGAAAAATAAATAACAGTGGTGCGGCTTAATAGCTGTAATTACGGATACTATCGCCACGTTTCCACGAGGCGGTACAGTTCAAGTGGTACACTAAACCCTGATCTGGTTAGCATTTCCACTCCGAATGTGTAGGCAGGACCCTGATAGCTTCATGACCTCCATAAAAAGCAGTTATGGAGGTTAGTTGCAGGACAGCGCGTAACCCGTCTTGAATTAACTATTCCATCTTCTCACGGCGCGTGTCCAGAATTGATTCAGGAAGAGCGTATCAAAACTAACTTGTTGGCACATGCTGAGGAAAATGAAGCGGAGTTACTGTATCCCAGTGAAGAGGCGAAGGCGAGAGGAAAACAGTTTTGATCAAAATGTCAACAGCAGCAGCAGCCAGACGCTCTTGCCAGTAGCAGTAGTACTGCCGTCAGTGTCAGCCGTTGAGAATGCAGGAGAGATGTGAGGAACGACACGAGTCACGCTTTTCGGGACGGAGACGTATTCAAGCGCTCCAAAAGAGAAACAATATGAAATGCTGATTAATGTTCTTCTGAATTACAGTTGGATTACTCCTCGAGAAGGATTTTAAGGACTATGTGGGTCAGGAAATGTGAATTTTCTCCAATTCACACTTTAATTGATGACGAACATTAATAGTACTGCTGTAGAGAAGCCCAACGTCTCAATCCACCCGCCGTCATAACCCGACCCCGCTTTAGATTTTCTCGCATTCTCTCGTGTCCTCAAGTAGCACATGAAGTCAGAGGGCTCGGTGAAGAAAAAAGGGGCATTCTTCTTTCGACAAGTTCAACCATGAGAACGGGGATGAAAAGGAACTAAATCAATTGATTAATAACAAATACAATAACCGTCTACGTGGTCTTACGGCCGTGCAGCAACAGACGTACAGCTCTGCTCAGCCAGGTGCGTCTATTGATAGGAACCACGAATAAGAGGCGCTTATACACATTCCATTCCCATTGTAAACAGGGAGGCAAGAATTCTTTGCGAACCAATCAGCTGACAGCAGTACGTGTAGCTCCATCCTTCCACAAGTATATGTACGAAACAAGGTCTCCTGGTACTCTTCAAAGGAGTAAATAAATCCCCCTGGCCACTATTGGAGGAAATGCAGTCCTTTACGTTCCGGTTATTAACATTGCATCACTGTCAAACGTGTGCACTCACACCCAGCTTATATTCACTCACGTGCCCTTCCACCTACACAGTCGCATGGGAGTCTGCACGCTTTCACATCTTCCTCATCTCATCCTGCTACACATCTGGATCCTGTGTTCTTCTGCATTGTAGATCATCCTCTTGCTCCCCCTCATCTTCTGTGATCCCGCTCTCCTCCTCCTCCTCCGTTCTGATCAAAGGCGCAAAGGCTGACGGCATGCGGTGTGTTTAACAGCAGCGCCGTATGGATGCAGTCGGGGAACTTTGCCAGGCCTCAAGACAGCGTTTCCCCTCCCAAAAACCTTGTTAAGAGAGTCAAGCAAAACTACTCACACTCTGTACTTAAGTAGAAGTACAGATACTTGTGTAAAAATAGACTGGACCACAAAAAATACACCTTACCTGTATGCCTTTTGAGATTACACAGAGTTTTTGAATTAAATCAATTGCAACTCCTTCTGGTGTGTGCAGCAGTACATTTCAGTCAAGCAAACAAACGAAGAAGAGTTTTACTCAGCTTCTGTGACTCAGTAGCCTACAGTGATATTAGGCTTTTTTTTTTTTGCAATCCATGATAAAGTAGATAAACAATCCATGCCTGTCAGTATTGTTATACTGTCTATCTATATGTGTTGCTGCACCAAATAGCCATTGCTTAATGCGTTATCGCCATATAGACACTATTTGTTAGTCTGTGTTTCCCATTATGTGCTAGCATTATGCTAGTGGACCTAAAGGCAAAGTTATTTCCTTGTTTTACTGTATATACAGTACACAACCCTTAATTCTCTTTGTTTATGTTTAGTTTGACAGTCAACTACCTGGAAGTGGCCTTCAACAGCTCGAAGCTTCTTTTGGGAAGATTTTTTCTGCTGCTTGTTGTGAAGTGAGCAGAGTTGCGTTCACTGCCACTATACAGCGCTCGTATCAGAGATATTTGCTTGCAAATCAAAGCAAAAAAATTGTGCATTTGTTAACTTGCATCTCAAGACGCCCTGTATCCGTTTTTAAATGGACAGTGGACCCCTGCGTACTCGCGGCTCGGCACCTGCAGATTCACCCATTTTTTTCCAATTACATTTTCTTTTTATTTCCTCTTTTTTTTGTGTGTGGGGGAAGAAATCCCCAAAACGCTTACTGTGGGTTTAGCCCTGCTTATTCAAGAAATTTTGGTTTAGAAAAAAAATTCTCTTTTTTTTTTCAGCGCAATTGTAATGGGCATCAGTTACCCGCGGATTTTCACTATTCGCCATCCACCCCGGTCCTCTGCGAATAGTGAAGTTGACTTTAGTGAGTTATACTAGAAAAAAAAAAAAAAAAAACTCTAGTAAAGTGCAAATACCTGAAAAATCTACAGTAACAAAGTATTTGTGTGCCATTACTTCCCACTGTTGGAGTCTGGCTTTGTGTAAAGTTCATAGAAATGTATATGACGACGCACTCGTGTCTGAGAAAGGAAGTGCAGAGATGGGACGAGCCCAGCAAATGTTGAGGTGAGGGATAAAGTTGAAACTTTGAGGGGTGTGGTGAAGGAGCGCAGTGAGGCAGCTCTGATTCATGTGCATGCGCATATCAAAGGCCTCTGTACTCGGCTCTTTCCAAACCATTACGGAAGAACAATAAACTATTGCCCCCCTTTGATCGCCATCTTTTGCAAAAGGGCAAAAAGTGAAAACAAATGGATGGCAGAATCGAGGCGAGGTTGTAGAGGTCAGGATGGGAAAACAGACAGGGCCAAGAGATCTCAATATTCAACTCCACATGCCTCCTCTTGTGTTATGTGTGTGTTTTTTTTTTTTTTTTTTTGGGGGGGGGGGGGGGGGGGTAGGACCCCAAAACAGGAAATTCCACATTAACACAAAAAAGGCCAATGTAAACAATCTGAAGAATGACACTTGACCCAAGCTGCAGTGCGACAGATTCAGAGGGGTCGCCTTATTCTGGTTACATAAGCTTATCGTTACTGGGCTCCCCCTTGACTCGGCTTCTCCCCCTCCTCCTCTTTCCTCTACTAATCTCTCCATCCAGCACTTACAGACACACACACACCCCGTTGGTCACAGTGAAGGTACAACTGTAGCCGCTTTTTTTTTGGGAGCCAACAGAGCATCCATGGGAAGCCACACAAGGAGCAGCTTCAACTGAACCCTGACACAAACATACTTTGGTCAGATCTCTCCACGTGCAACAACAACAACAACAACAACAACAACAAACAAAACAAAAAAACTCTCTAAGAGGGGCACCACACACTCAAATTGATCTGTGCAAGAAAGAATGATGTACTTCTTATATTCGAGGGATGGCAAACTTTACATGGCGAGAGAGGTCAAAATGAAATGGACTGTGAAGGAATCCCTCAGTGGAGCTATTTTGATACATTTTATAAAAATAAAAAATAAAAAATAAATTAATTAATTAAAAAAAAGAATGTCCCCACTGTGGAACAAACACAAGCTTACTCTGCTCAATTCTAAAGTGAAGATAATGGATTGATGGACAGATACAGTGGCTAGATGGATCAATATCATTTATGAAATTTGTGTTTGCTACAAATGTATTTTTTACTCATCTATCTATGCCAGCAATGTATTGTGAAAGGCAGAAAAAAAATTCTCTTCCACTAGAAGGCACACAATTAACCTGTGTATCCACTTTTTGTTTGGTTTTTCTCAATTTTAAATATTGGCAAACACTCAACTACATAGAAAAAAAGTGCTTCCTTTGATCATTGCACATTGCTTGCGCGTGATTAAAATGTGGTAACGTGACAATTTTCCACTCTTCTCAAAAATAATACAGTAAAGTATACTGCATGTTAGTTTAACACGTTTGAATCATGTGCTACTGACGAACATGTTTGAATTAAATAAATTCCCCCGTGGATATATTGTAAAATGTGTATAATTCACACTATCCGCCTATATTTTAGCCCAAAATGTAGCAACACAAGTTGACCATTTTTTTTGTCTTTCTGAACCAAACCCCAAATGTTTCATATTAAATGTATATAGCTGATGGATTTGCACGAGGCAATCACAAAGAACTCTAATGACTGTACAAGTCAAACTAATTGTATGATTATTATTATTATTATTGCCAACATAAATTTGGATTTCCATTAAAACATTTTTGAACAAAACCCATGAGCAAATAAGTTGCTCATAGGGTGTTTAAAGCGAAGTTTCAAGGTTTTCCCACATGATTTCCCTTGTTTTGAATCAGATGACACGAGAGAGCGAGAGAGAGAGGGAGAGAGAGAAAGAGAGAGCGAGAGAGAGAGAAGGGGGAAAAAAAAAAAAGGAGGTAAAAGTTACCTTGTGAGCAGCGTTCCTGTGTCTGCTCGGGAATCCCGAGGCCAAGCCGAGCAGCAGCATGGAGAACATGACAAGCGACATGTGAAGTCTCCTCGCGACCTCCTGACGCATCTTCTTCGCGGACAAGGCTCTCGTGAAAATGTCCCAAAGTCAAGTTTTGCGAGGCCTCTTCCCTGCCGCTGAGCTCGCCGTGCGCTCGCTGTGCGACACTCGCGGAGCACTTTGAAGCTAAAGGGCGTTTGAGGCGAGCCAAAAGTGTGGCGCTCGATGAAGATGCGCACGCGCGTTCTCCATATGGATCAGCAGCTGCGGCTCAACGCCTCTGCGCCCCATCAAAAGCGCGCAGCTCGGGCTTTTAAGTAGGAGCACAAAGGAGCCCGATAACCCCGCGCAGTCACAAATCTCCCCGTCCGCACCGGCGACCGCTTATTCGAGCACTCGAACGCGTGAGTCACTCCCGTCGCGGGTGGCTGCGTGTTTCCTTCCGATGCGCGGACATCTGGAGCTGACGCTTTCGCAAGCGAGCGCGTCGTCGCAAAAGCGTCTCATGCGTGAAGCCGTGACATAGTTGGGAGAAGTTCATCCGCTGGCCGCCCGCCCGCCGTAGGTCAACGCGCCTTTTTACGCACTGTGGCAGCGCAGTTGAGGGGTGGGATGCCCATTCATTGACAACAGCTGTGTGGGAAGTCACCAAACACAAGTACAGCCTACTTCGTTACTTCACTCGATTCATCGGGTACCTGTATTTCACTTCTTTTCCTCCCATTTGTAAGCACAAATACATGGATATATATTTTTATATATATATATATATATATATATAAAACGCAAAACAAGTGCGGAAAGTCTCGTGGGATGTCGTGCGTTACGATCGATTGAACTTCAAGTTGTGTTTTGGTTGTTGTTGTTTTTTTAGGTGTATTTGTACACAGAATTTTGATTGAACTCACCTTCGGGGCATTCCCCTTTAGAAGTGGCAGAACACCTTCCGCAATCATCTGGGTTCAATTGGTTTCAGGTGGTCTGAGTTGGTCTAGGGTCATTTGTTTGGATGGCTGAAGGGGTACAAGTGCGAAAACTAGGAGATCTTTCACAAGTTCCAAAATGTCGAAAACAATACCGATAACGTATCAGTGGAACTGCTTTAGAATCGACATACTCGGTATACAGTCAGTCCGCTTATATATGACATTATTTCAAAAGTTGATACAAAGAAAGTGATTTAATCTGTTTAGAACAGCATGATCAACAAACATGGCTTTACAATCTGCTTAGAATACTTAAAAATTCAAATCAAATACAATTTCATTGAGATAAGTAACAGATAAGGAAAGTCACATAAATCTCTATAGGTCAGTTCACATGTGGGCTTGCTGTAAAACATATTGAAGAGGTGGTTTCTGTATTTGACTGAGGAAACTTGGCTCTGAGGAACAGACATGTTGCTGTTTGCAAATGCATTTTCCTCCACAACCTAAATATTCTGCAGTTCTGCTGGCCACAGGGACATTTTTCAAACGTACAGTATGTTGGAGCACAATTCACAACTGCAGCAATAAGCAGGTTACAGTGACACCATAGAAGCAAGGGTTGATGGAAATGGTGCGGTTATCCATGCCATTTTCTGTGACAAATATTACAATGACTGCTATACAACACGAGTTTTCCAGTTCTTGTAGTTAACAAAAAAAAAGAGAAAACACATGGTGCATGGATGTGCTACAAAAATAGGTCTAAACCTGTCTGTGATCAGCATGACGGATGTGACAATGCTCACACTGGCTTTACTGGACGTCAATTCCCATCAATAAATAATAATTTGAAAAAAAAACGGACTTTATAAAACACATGCATATATATATATATTTCGGGATGACCCTACGCATACAAAGTGTGACGCGACAGAGACAACTTTTGACAGTGCAGTGAAGGCGGATCGAATTGGAATGCCATTCTCAAAAACAATCACGGTTAAGGAAAATCAAGAACACATCTGACACATGACGCAGAACTGCTGCATATTTCAGTGACTACATCATCTGCGCATTTACAATGCCTGTCAGTAGTGCTAGCACTGAAGTAAAACTTTAAACCATTATTTAAAATATGCACACCCTTGGGGATACATGTGAAGCTGCCTTTTAGATAACAGTTACATTTCTCACACGCACACACAAAACAACAACAGACAGGTGAAAGACAGGACAATTGTTTTGAAATAAATAAAGCTGTACATCAGATAAGCTTGAGGGCAGCATCGTCATACATACAGTTCAAATGTACATGTAACTGTCAAATTTAAAGCACAACAAATAGGGGGGGGGGGGGGGGGGGGGGAAGAGAACAAAACAATGGACTCACATTTCTGAGAGCAAGTGTAAACAGTAAATAAGGCTGCGAAATAGCTCTAGAAAAGAAGCAGTAAAAAATATTCTGTATTCTTCCTGGGATCTTTTTCCCCCTAGTAATGATTTTCTTTTGGAGCATTTGCTATAGATTTGAAGAGACGGGTAGAAAATATATATCTTTATATATATGTTTGCTTTGGTCAGGGAGGGAAACTAATATTCTACACTTTGTTCAAGTGAGGCATGTGTGGATATATATATATATATATATATATATATATATATATATTTTACATATGGAGAACACGCTTATGTTACTCCTGTGATATCTCTGTTAGAGGTTTGGGATGCTACCTAAGGCAGCAAGACTGACTTTGTGAAAAATATTATTTACATACATCACACTTTGCTATTGTGTTTATCATAGCAACTGCTACGATGTTATTTAAGACTTTTTTTTTTTTTTATAAGTGCACAAGTAACGTCCAATGGCATATTTTGCTCTAGGTTTTTTGTTTGTTTTTTTAATTGCAAAAAAATCCATTGTGGTTACTATTGCCCAAATAACACACATTCAATTTGCTCAAGGGAATAAAACCTAATGTCTTGATGCAGTCAGAAGGTAGCAAGTGAAAAGGTCAAAACGTTCAATAGACAGAAAATTATATACATGATGTTGGTCTTCTCCTATTGGCGAGCAGGTTGAAAGATTTAAAAAAATTTCAGGACTCTGAAGATACAGTGGATATAAAAGGTCTACACACCCCTGTTCAAATGCCAGGTTTTTTTGTTGTGATTGAAAAAAACAACAACAAAAACAACGATACCAAGAACCTGCACAACTCAATTAAAAAAATGGAACCTTTTAGAGAGGGGAAGCCCCCCCCCCAAAATATATATATATATATGCACCTGCAACTGTGTATAGTGCCTCTCATGAACTTCAAAGTTCAGATGTTCAAGTAGGCTTTTCCTGACATTTTTCAAGTCAAACCTTACAGCACAAGCCATGGTCCGAAGAGGGCTTCCGCAGCAGCAAAGGTGTCACATTGTTCAGCGGCATCAGTCAGGAGTAGGGCACAAAAGAATTTTCAAGGCATTAAATATAATATGGAACACAGCAAAGACAGTCATCATCAAAATGAGGAAATACCAAGAACTGGAGGCCTATCCAAAATTGATGAAAAGACGAGAAGAAAATTGGTCAGGAAGGCTGCTAGCATCATTAAAGTAGCGACAGGAATTCCTTGCAAGTATTGGTTATTTAGTACATATGACAACAATGTCCCCTCTTCTTCATATTTCTGGTCTATGCGGTAGCTGGAATGCCAGATCTTGCAAAGTAAACAACAAACAAATAAACACTTGAAATCTCCCAAATGCATGTCGGAAAATGTATTTTTTTAGTTATCGGTCACATTAATGGTGGAAAAGGCTTTGTTAGTATTTATTTTGGTGTCAGTTCCTGGCATTTAAACACAGGTGTGTAGACTTTTTTTTTTGAATCCACTGTATAAACTTTTGTGAGTCCCGTGAGGTTTGAAGTGTGGTGAGAAGACGTATGACAAAGTGGTGCATAACTAAAACTGGAAGGCCAAGAGGGCATTTATCAGATTGTGTGTGTATATGGGCACGTGTGTGTGTGTGTGTGTGTGTGTCTCAGTCCTGAAGCTGGCTTTCCTCAGATGTCCACCTGATGGGAGGAGGCGACAGTCCAAGTCTGGAGTACTTCAGCTGCAGCAGGTCGCCCACTTCATTCATGGCCTCCAATACCTGGCAAAACATCACAGGCAATGTTATCGTTCACACTGCAAAGACGACAGCCCGTAACTTAAACAGTCAGTGATAAATGCTCATAAACTGATAAATGCTAGGCGGACAATAAAATGAGACTAATAAACAGGCGTGAACCTTTGAAGCGATACCTGAGTGATAAGCCTAAATGACACTTGGGTGTGAACATCTAGAAAAGGTGCATGGAAGGCGTGCAGCAGAAAACCACAACAGAGCAGAAACCTCCGCACTTCTTTCCACAGTAAATGAATCGGCATTGCAACGCTCCAAAGCACCTGGAAACAATTTACCTTCCCCCTGACCTTTTTTCCGATTCCACGGCTTGAGAAACAGTAAGGCCTGGGTTTTCCAGACGGAAAAAGCGGCTCCTCCAAGTGCTCTACAAAGGCTTTTGGATGCCCTTTAAATGGACTTTTACAAATGGTGTTGACATGCACCACAGTAAGATGAATGAAGTGCTTTTGGAGAGACACAGCAGCTCATATAAAAGCCTAACTGTAATACCGACAGACAGCTTCCAAGCGCTATTAAAATAAAAGGGCAAACTGGGAGTCATTATTCAATAGGCTCACTCAAACACACAAATGTGTATCAACTGTGAATTAAGCACATTTAGATGATTTAAAAACAACAACAACACTTAATTGGGTTATTGTCAACTAGGCAACCTCAAGCAGCTAAACTGCTGATAAGGGGGAAAAATGGCAATCCAAAAATGCTGCTCATTACATACAGTTGAAACCGCACGTTTTTATACCCGATTTAAAGATGCACACTTTTTTCTCATTGTGTGACATTAAATCGGGATAAACCTTTCCTGTTTTAGGTCAGTGGCACCTTCAGGCATCAGGCATCAGGCAGCTGTGGCCCAATGGTTAAGATCATCGCCTGCCACCGTGGGGGACCTAGGTTCAAAACCCCGACTGGACCATCCGCCAACATCCCCCGGACTCACGGCTGTGGTGTCCTTGAGCAAGACACTGATACCCCGAAATGCTCCCCGGGCGCTTCAGCTGCCCCCTGCTCCAGTGTGTTCCACTAACATGTGTATGTGTTCACTCTGATGGGTTAAATGCAGAGAACAAATTTTGTGTGCATGCATGCATGCATGTTCATGACAATAAAAGATGATTCTTCTTCTTCTGGAAATTGCACCCAAGGATGAAGCAGACAGAAGTCCCCAATCTGATTTCTTTCCACTTTCCCATCATGTTACACAAAGAAGCAGTGTTTTTCAGCTGTGCCTTCAAATACATACACGTGTGTCTCTAATTAACGTCAGACAGTGAGGAAAAAAAAAAACGTGTGAATGTAAACTTCTGGTTTCAACTGTGTTATGGTTGTGGGTGAGCTGGAGCCTATCCCAGCTGACTATCACCAGAGAGTTGCGTCTTTTTTCATGGGTCAAAAGTGTCGCATGGTTTTGAAGACTGCTGACAGCGGCTGGCTGGAGCGGTGGACTTACTGTGTCGAGCATTTCTCTTGTGTGAGCAGCCGAAATGCAAAAACGTGCTCGTGATTCGATGATTGTAGTTGCCGGGAAGCCAACGACCACTGTGCCGATGTTCCGGCTTAACATCTCTCGGCCAAACGCCCTAAAATGTAAAAAGAAGATTACAGAACATGATCGTTTCCTCCGTAACATACCATCCAATTGTTAAATGGTTTCCTTTTTTTTGACTGGACCCATGTTGAAATCATACAAAGAATGGAGATTAATAATACTACTGAGTTGGAATCACAAACCCAATTTTGGCAGGCATGTAGAGCATCACGGGTACGACAGGTGAGTCGCTGTTGCCGTAGATGATGACGCCCATCTCACGAAGTTTCCTGCGGAAGTAGCTTGTGTTCTCGGACAGCTGCCGGAGGCGGTCTGCACCTGGAGAGGACGGGCAGACATACACTGTTATGAGAGATTTCAGAACATCTTGTTTTTCAAGTAACGACGCGTCTATGGAACATTTGGGGGTTTTGTGCCTACATTTATACAGAGCAATGTAGTTTGTAAACAATGAGATAAATACAATCCATTAAGCCAAAGAAGTCAATGATGACCATGCTAAACACTGGCAGAATTTGTTTTTGTCAAAACATCAGGTAATGAAAATAGACCCCCTTTGTCACAATTTTGAACAGTAACTTTGCACATGAGGTGTCCAGTATGAATGACTGATGGTGAAGAAGTGTCGAGTCTTTCACAGTCTACATGGCAAACCCATGTAGTGGAACAAAGTAAGTACCGGTACCTGTTTCTATCAAACGAAAGCGATGAGTGGGGGGAAAGGAACATCATTTCAAGGCATATGCTGCCACTGCTATGCGAGTAGAAAGCACACACATTTAAGAGCCTACTAACTTTGCTAAAGACGACATTTCTACGTGACAGGTATTCGTAGATGTCTTAGTGTCCAATAATAACAACATACTGTACTTTAGAAGTAATACTTGGCCTACATCTGTGAGCATGTCTTCAACATTTGCATTCAAATCCTTATGAAGTGGTATTTGTGAACATGTTTCCAACCTTTCAATTATTGATCTACAATTATGAGCCAGTAGTTGGCATCAAGTTTCTTTACTAACCGTACTCTGGTTCCATACATACATAATAACACAACAAAGCTGGGTGAGGTCATGTCAGTAAATTTGGAGAACCAATTTCATGGTGTAATCAACTATGATAAGTGAAAACACCGGTGATGCAGGTGGCAAATTAGTATCTTGGACAACTCAACATTATTTTTAGTTATTGATCGAGGTTGTAAGCATCATCCAGATGGCCAAGTGGATGGAAACAGCATGCATGTTTATGCAACTTTCCCCCCTTGATGACTTATGAAGTCATTTTAGCCTGCCTTCAAATAGCAAAACATTTGCATTATCTGCAAATCACAAGCCCAAGTGTGGTTTGGGCCTCAGCATTTGCCTTTGAAGACAGCCCAAATTCATTAAGATGGAGGTCACTGGGGGTGAAGCTAAACAGGCATCAATCCTCTCATGTCTGCCTGATGCACACTGTGGATTCGCCCACAGTGTCTTCAGGCCGTGCCCCGTGAGATAGCATCTTAGCCAAACAAATGGTACAATGTGCCAGCAGCAACATACATTTGCCTGACTGACTGCCTAACTTCAAAGCACAATGAGAAGTCTGAAAGAAAATGGGGGGGGGGGGGGACAGGAATCCAACACACAGTGAACTCAATGCACTGCTGGTAAAACAATGAAATTCAGACAGTCGTGCTTAGCACTCTTTCCATATTCACATCTCATGCCTCCGTCCCATCCTTATATATGATTGATGTGATTTGACAAGCTGTTTGTGTAAAGGAAACTGCCTCGCTATCTACCAGATCCAACTTTGCGTTCGTGTTTGAAACTTCAAAGAGTTGAAACAGGTGACAGGGCTGCAACATATCAGGCTGTCATTGTAATTCTTCCACTAGGAAAACTAGGGCCAGCTCGGCTGGTCTGGCTATCTTCAGAGCAGATGACGTTGTAAAAGGCCAGGTCAGCCCTCTGCCTGTGAAAAAGCTTCAGGTGTTTATTACCTCTGCCAAGCATAAGGGATGGATTATGTTTAAAAAAAAACAAAAAAACAAACAAAACAAAAGAAACTACACAGCCACTTTGTAGATTGTATTGTAAATAATACTTTTGGTGCAGATCCAAATAAAACTGTAATACATATTCATTTTTCACAATTACAGTCCGCTTGCATCTGGGGCCAAATTGGTCCAGTGACTAACCAGATCCAGCAGATGGTGCTGCACCTACAGGACTTTAGTGGCATGCAAGTAATCTTGTTTTAAAAATGCTATACGTCAATTTTACTACTGCAGTGACTAATGGGGCAATGGATGTGCGATTGTCCATCAGCATCTTAGGGGAGAATTGCAGACTAATAGTAAAAAAGGGGCACCTCCCTGAAATAAGACTTAGTGCTTTATTTGTGTATGTAGATGTGTCCAACTGAGTTGGAGCTATACGGATCACCAGGCCCTCGGCACCCTGCTGCTTTGTACCCAGCATGAAGGCAAAGGAGCACACACGAGAACAAACACACATCTGAAAACAATAAAGGAAGGCCTATTCACTATACTGCCACTTTCACAATGTAACATCAGAACACGGGCTATTGCCAAAAAAGCAGGGAACTGTCCACTCGGCACATTGCAGAAGCCTAAACCAGTCTTGGATTAAATATAATGCTTTTTGGAATAAGTAAGTAATGGTTTAAAAAACAAACAAACAAAAAACATTTTACCATTAAGTGTTCCTAAAGCGACAACCAGTCTGTAAACATGAATTGACGACAACCAATTTAGCATCCAAATTCACTTTTGAATGACAAAGTATAATAGATGAATGACATTTACATCATGATACAGGTCACGGTTGTGACTCGAATCAGGATATATGTTGGTTCATACTGACATCTAGTGGTCAAATATCACATTGCCACATAGGGTACTTGCTTGGTATTATTAGCTACAGCTCGGCAGAACAGCACTAAACAGTCAAGCAGAGTGCGGGATTTTGCAACTAGTTTTCATGAGTGGCTGACCGTCAGTTTTGGTGTGACTTAAACTTTTATTCGCAGGTGTAACAGACAATACTGTAAATATGCCATGTATCACATATTTCAGCCATCCATTTTTTATATCCGCTTATCCTATTATTTTTATTGTTACTATTATTATTTGTATTATTATAACATAGCTACAGTGGCCTGGGCAATTTGCTTCTTCCTTGACACTCATGCCATGTTGTTTGTGATTAAATAAAAAAGAATACATTAAGTATAGGTGGCCGGCCCCTTATAATGTTGTTTCACGTTAAGAACACCGGGAATCTTAGTTTTTCCATTGCAGCGAGTTGGTAAATGTGCGAGAGCCCATGCCTACTGTTGTTTGCACATCTCAGTTGCCGACAATTTTTTCGGAATTGTCCAGTACGGTCAAGTTTGGCCACAGCGCTTGGTGAAGTTGGTGAGCGGCGGACTTTATGTATGTGGGAGTATTACATTCTAATCAGGGTGGTATGCAAAACCCAATATTACATGTATTTATTTTTTGTGCTCTAATTCATCACCCCTCCTTTTAGCTCAAGCACAGAATCGCTCGAAAGCAGTTTTAGAACCTACCCAGTGTGGTCCCATCCTCTCCCATGATGATTTTCATTGAGGTGATGATTTGTTGGGCCACCGGTGGAGGCATAGAGGTGGCATACAGGGCGCTGTGTGAGTGTTGTCGGAGGTAGTCGATCAGCTCCTAACAGAGGAATTACAAACATTTAAAGAACATACACGTGTGGAATGAACAAAGCTTTGATGCAAACAATTTGGATATTCTTTTTCATTTTCATTTTCTTTGGCACGTAAGGGTTTACTGTTACAAACTGTTCCATGGCAGGTGAAAGTACAACTTAACGGAAACATGGCTATAGAACCACACGTTAGCAACCGATCTCTGATTGTCAGTTGGCGTAAGCCTTATTACACAATGCTTCACTTTTTCCACATTGTGTTATGTTAGAATTATTTCAAAATGGAATCAATTCTTTTTTTCCCTCAAAACTATATACACAGACACACACTGAGAATACTTTCCAGATGCACTGTATGTACAGTTTGACTGATACTTATCTGGGAAGTTTTAGTTTTCACATTTGCTGGTTTCCGCTGACCTTTTTGCCTCCGATGTAACCCCCAGCACTGCCAAAGCTTTTTGTGAACGTTCCCATCATGACGTCAACATCTGTGGGACTGAGGCCAAAGTAGTCCACCACTCCTCTGCCGTTGGGCCCCAAGGCCCCAATACTGTGGGCCTCATCCAGGTACACGTATGCCTTGTATCGCTTCTTCAGGGCGATGACCTCTGGCAGACGCACAACGGAACCCTCCATACTTTGGGACAAGAAAGTCAAGTACGGATTTAAAACGACAACAGCAAACAGAACATTTCAGAACAATGTATTTTAGCATACATTGGGACTTGAGTTTGTGATTTTATCATTCTACTCCCAGTCCAAATACAGGAATCTCCTTTTGGCAGAAATTACAGGAAAACTTACACCCACAAGACACATCTAGCATCAATTTAGATTTTGAAGGAATGTGTGAGTTGGCCGTGAGAGACCACAGTTCAACTTTGGCAACCTCTTCTTGGATGTGATTGTATGCATAAGCACTGTCTATTTCAACAATCTTGAGTGTTTGCCTTGGAAAGCCCAGCGAAGTCAAACTCCATTAACACTGCATTGGTAAAAGGACATTGATTAAGTTGTGTTGGTCGTTTAAAAATGGTATTGATCCCCACGATGATTACCTTTACAGAAAATGCACTTCAAGGACAGTGGGAAAAATTCCTAACTGCTGTAGATTTCATACTTTGAGAAATGTTGCATCAGAGAAGAAAACGTGTCTAAACTCAGACAGCCAGGTCTAAGAATTGTGAAATTGGCTTTCACCTACTTTTCAAAGCAGGCCAGTTATGGAAGTAAAACTTCCATCCATTCATTTTCCGTACCGCTTATCCTCACTAGGGTAAAATCCTCTCGTTGGGGACCGAGGTGGCACATGCAAGGTAGGTAAAATTTGAAAGTAAAAAAAAAAAATTTTTTTTTTAAATAAAAAATAAATAAATATTTATTTTGCTTTGTTTTACTCTGCTTTGTGCAGCCAGGTCGGCATTGCAAAAGAGAATCTGTTCTAAATTGCCTTCCCTGGATAAATAAAGGTTGCAAAAATAAATAAATAAAAAGGTAAAAACATGCCAACATGGCTTGATTAGGATAAACAGACTTATTAGCCTTCTAGCCACAAGAGGTTTGGATTAAACGGAGATGCACTCCCTTGCTCCTGTAAAGGGCAGGAATTACCTGGGGGTTATGTGCGCACAGAATGGGACATTTTAATGAGGCTCAGGCACTTTTAATAAATACTTGAAACCTTGTTCCTATACTACTGCATATGGGAGCGCAACTGTTGAAATGTATATGACAATAGCTTCAGTAATAGCTTGGCCCTTTCTGATTTCAGATCCACAGTAGAGGCTTCTTAAAAACACTTGGAATAAGCTGTTGGACTCCTGTTTTCTTTTGTCTGGCTCGCTGACCAGCACATCTGGATAATGCCGTCTAATATGCAGTAGCATGCTCGACGTTTTTCCCATGGACATACCTTACAGGTATTGAACAACGGCAACACACTGTCCTCATTCGAGCCACCATTTGCATGTCATGGCTGTTGTACTGTGCAGGAAACCCAAACATTTACCACACAGCGGATTTGAATGACGCGGGTGCATCTTCTAGCTGCTGTCTGTCATCTGAACTTTTCTTCTTGTGTTTTGTTGTTTAATGGCGGTTGGCAAACAATTCTGGGCACATTACCGCCACCTGGTTTGGAGTGCAGATACAGCAATGAACTCAAGCATTTCCTTCACATGACTGCATGCACCAAACCGTAATGCCTGTATGGTGACGGTTCGGGACAAATACATATACCGTTACACCCCTAATATTCAGTAGTTGGTTTTTTTTTTAACAATAAACTATTAATTTAAATACTACATTTATCCAGAGATGTCTAGGGCACAGAACACATAGTTTTACCTGGTTCACATTAAAACGTGTCTTTGTAACAATACTGGGTAAAAGATTGTATCTTTCAATTTTGTTATATTTTTTTTCCTCATAGCTTCAGTGCCATTCAAAATATAGTTAACAGTTTCATATGCGCTGACCTTATAATTCAAACAGTATTATTTTGGTGGGCAGGACAGGGTGGTAGTGGTTAGCACATCTGCCTCCAGTCGGGAAGCTTTGGGTTCGAATCTCGGCTGGCGTTTTTAACTACCATGCAGCTGTATTTCAGTTCGATTTGCAGAAAAGCGGTTCATTGCTCAGACAAACTGAAATGTTTGTGTTCAGGCAAGTACGTATATGTCACCTTAACTATGGTCCTTACCTGTAAATGCCCTCTACCACAATGAGAATTTTTCTCCAGGGCCGATGTGTCCTTGGCTGTCCATGTACGATGGCGTCTCGCAGGAGTTTCTCCAGGCTTTGCATGTCTACAGCAGACGCAAGAGCATTGGTTAGTGTTCAATATTTGAAATGCTCAAGCGAATGCTGTGGTCAAGTGCTATGAATGCTACACATGTACCTCTGTCAACAGCCAAATAAGAGGTTACTCTCAGTCCACCTACTGTTATGTTTGAAGACCCGAATTGTTGACCCCGATAGACGGGCTCCCAGCACAAGTGATGCATGATTCAGCTCGTCACTTAAGATGAGACACCCCTAGGACAAGAAAATGGGAAACTGTTTAAACTTAGTTTAGAGAGGCTGATAGAGGTTAAAAAAAGTCAAATTGAGTTTATTCAGGCACAATATCACTGAATAACCTATTGTTACATCAACCTTACCAAAACTGGAGTCCCAAATTCACAGAAAATACTGTAAGATACTGTATGTTATTGATCATCAAGTAAAAACACACCTTGTTGACAAAGGTCATTTTTGATTCATGTTTGTTTTAATACCTTATTGTATTATATATTCATTCATTTGTATGTAGATGTTGGATGTGCAACACTTGAGTAATTTCCCAAGGATGAACCACAAAAGGGTGACAAGGTTTCAGACACCCTTGTTTGCAAGATACAAACAAAAAATTGCAACAACTTGCATGTCCAAACAATTGTAAATACAAGAAAAATTACACAGCACCCAAATAAGACTTTAATTGACACCCCACAACAAGTTTAAACTTAATGACACGCCCTTGAGCACAACAGAAGGGCTGCAGATAAAGGTGGGAAAATAAGACATTATTAAATATACATTATTATGGCCTAAACATTGCATACAAAGAATTAAGGTAATAATATCCATCCATCCATTTTCTGAGCTGCTTCGCCTCACTAAGGTCGCGGGTGTGCTGGGGCCAATCCCAGCTATCATCGGGCAGGAGGCGGGGTACACCCTGAACTGGTTGCTAGCCAATCGCAGGGCGCATACAAACAAACAACTATTCGCACTCACATTCACACCTACGGGCAATTTAGAGTTGTCAATTAACCTACCATGCTTGTTTTTGGGATGTGGGAGGAGACCGGAGTGCCCGGAGAAAACCCACGCAGGCACGGGGAGAACATGCAAACTCCACACAGGCGGGGCTGGGGATTGAACCCCGGACCTCAGAACTGTGAGGCAGACGCTCTAACCAGTCATCACCGTGCCGCTGGGGTAATAATATTTGCAAGGAAAAATGTAAGACTGCACAATGTCACATACTGGGGAGTTTCGTATTGAGCAATAACTTACCATACAACATTTTGTTCCCCTTGAAGGCCAAATACATCTATTGGAACAACTTCTCTGAAATATACAGTACCTAATGTCAAGGCATATTGCAATACTGTACAGTGGACCCACCTATTCGAGAGGGGAGGTGGGGTGGGTTATTTGGGGGTAACGGACCGGACTGCGAATAGCCAAAATCCCACCCCCCCCCCCCCCCTTTTTTTTTTTTTTTTTTTTTTTTTAACCCGACAGAATTCTTGAATACGCAGAGATAAGATGCCAATAAACGTTTTTGGGGGTAGGTCCCTCCCCAAAAAAGAATAAAAGAAAAATTTTCAAAAAATTTGAAAAACAAAAATCTGCTAAGAGGTGAATCTGCAGGTGCCAAACCGCGACTATGCAGGGGTCCGCTGTACCCTCATTTGCTCTTTAATAATACACTGGATCACACTGGCTAATAAATAAATAAGCCTTGTACACAACACAAAATGATGTTATGAAAAAGGGAGGGAAGAAAAAAAGTGGCAGCCAACATTAGAGTCATTGAAGAATGTGTGAGGCTTGCTGCCAAGGGCTGTGGCTCTTTCACCACCTTAAGTTTCTCTTGCGTGCCTTGTTTCTACTGTTCACAACTCTGCATGCTGTATGTTCTACTTCCTGTTCAAACACTGGCGATTAAAGCAAGTAAAAAGTGATATGACTGAATTGGATTTAGATCAACAGTGGCAACAATTTATCAAACAAAAGCAGCTGAACTCACAATATTTTGAAATCTTTATCCGGAAACGACAGAGCCTTGGAACACTCTGACCTGTTAAGTGTTGGCCCTACATTTGTTTTCACTAAAAACCAGTAACAGGAAGCCATGTTAGTTCCGTGTGGCGACAATGTGGTTAGTCATAAGCAATATCATGCCCGATTGTGAACAAAAAAGAAAAAGGAAGAGAGTGAAATTCCTTACCTTCCCTGTAAGAGCAGGAATGTTCATGGAATTAGTAGCGAAGCCCATACCGAACGCCATAGCTGACTCAACACCAAGGAACCTGGCAATCAACTGCTCCAGCTCCTCATGGATGTCAAGGTTCCCTAGAAAGGACAATATGTTAACGTTGTAGAAGTACTAATATACAATAAAAAAAAGTTGAATTTGAGATCTGTCTAAATTATCTGTCTAACCCTTCTCAAATATGTGTTTCCTTATGTGCAGTATGATGGCTTATATGGATTATTCTTTGTTCATTTTTTGAAAGCAGTTGAGGAAAATCTGTTGTTTGAAGTTGCAAAAGGAAAATTTCACTTCTGAATATTCCTCAGTAAGCATGAAATTCTAATCTTGAGAAGTTTTTATTTTTACGTTAAAAATGTGCATATAGTTTGACAATGGAGCATTTGAACCAAGCACATTTACAGTCAAAACTTTAGAACATCACTTTAATTATTGTTTAATTAAACCTGCAAAAACAAACATTAATAACTGTGAGTGTGAGTAACTGGAAAAGGTGTGTTGGCATATCTTTATTATTTAGGTAAGCTAAACACAACATTCATAAAGTAATATCTTATGCAGCTTTTTCTGTTTTCCTCACTGGTTTATTGACGATAAGATACAAAAAAAATATATAAAATATACATTTTAGACACTGTTATTTGTCGGGTAGTTCTCACCTAATTCATAGCGAGTGCTGCCCACCCCAACGCCATACTTTTGCGTGACCTCAACAGCAGCGTCAGCACAAGCCCCGGTGTTCTCGGCAAAGCCGAGGTAATTGTACGAGCCCATGTTGATGACATCCTTCACCACTTTGCCCGTGTGCCTGAAGGAGAGCGAGACAATGAAACTCAGGGATACAGGACAAGGACCCAGGGTCAGGGTAAAATAATTCACTTTAACACGTGGGCTGCGGTAGCTGTGCAAACATTTCCTGTTCAGTGCTGTCCTTTAAATGCCCTCGTCATTCCACAGGGGGATATTACACAATAGTTTATCGAAAGGAAATTCAAGTTAGGCACAATAAGGCATATTTTATACCTTCCAATCATGATAAATACAGTGGAGAGAGAGAAAGTGAACACACACTTTTGAAATACCAGATTGCTCTGATGTAGGATTATTTTGAAAACTGAGGCAGTTTAGTCAAGGTGGAGGTACTTGTTGCCCCAATAGTTGGAGTCATTGCCATGATGATAGGTGACATTACTGTTCCAAGTATATATATCCAAATCAACAAAGTGTGGCTTTACCAGAAGAACGTGAAAGTGAAGAAAGTTTCATGGAGCACTTTTGCAAATATTGACAAATGGAGCCATGGTTAAGCAGTATCCAGTGAACACCGCTATTCGCGGGGGATCGGGACTGGGGAAGATCCGCCGATAACTACATTTATTTTAATTGCATTGAAAAAATATATATATATTTTTTATTTTTTTTAAAACCCCCAAATTCTTGAATAAGCAGGGATAAACCACGACCTAGCATTTTCGGGGTTGGGTGCCAACCCCCCAAAAAAAATGAAAACGAAGTTAAAAAAAGAAGAAAGGAAAGAGAAATTTGAAAAAACAATCCGCAAATAGGTGAATCCGCGGGTGCCAAACTGCAAGTATGCAAGGGTCCACTGTACTCTTATCCAAAAATACACCGCATTGTCATTAAACAAAATTGTTGTGCCCTCTGTTTTCTACACAGTGTATGGTGTCTTTCATTGTCCAGAAAGATGACGATAAATAAAATTATTATTTATTATTAAAGCAAAGATTGTGTCAACAAAATTGTCCCAATCCAATCACGTGAACAGAAATCTTGGCCGATCACTTCATTTTCAGCTGATTGGTATCGGGTGAAAAAGATTGGATTGTTTTTTAAAGGTCTTAAGGTGACAATATAATCTTGAGGTACAAAAATGCTAAGTAATAGCTTAGTTGCATATTAGCAATGTAACGTTCGGGTTTGCGTGGTGGCGTAAAAAGATGAGGCACAAAACCACGTCCAACATGAGTGCTGGGATTCCACAAAAATGCTTGTTGTTTATTCAAGCTGCAACTTTTTAAGACCAGCGCCTCTTTGTTCAAATATGAACCAAAAAAATGTAACCACACATTTCCCACCATTGCAGGGCAAGTTGATTGACAAAGGAAAATGAGATTTATTAATCGCATCCAACTTTTAGCAGCCATCTTCATCAAGCGTTACCCTAAACAAACCTGCTGCCCGATGACACGGCTTTGAGGCGACACACTGTAAGAGAATTACATTACCCAGACAACTGTTGCAACGCCAGTGTTCACTGTTTGAAGTGGAGTTAATTTATAATTTTACTTATGCAGTTTGCACTGTGTGAAATTGTTTCATTGACCATTTAAGATGATTGGCATTTTGTTACTGCACCAAGTAGAATTTCTGATATTTTATTTTAAAGATTTAAGTTTGTTTATTTAAGACTGGGCGGCACGGTGGACGACTGGTTAGAGCGTCAGCCTCACAGTTCTGAGGACCCGGGTTCAATCCCCGGCCCCGCCTGTGTGGAGTTTGCATGTTCTCCCCGTGCCTGCGTGGGTTTTCTCCGGGCACTCCGGTTTCCTCTTACATCCCAAAAACATGCATTAATTGGAGACTCTAAATTGCCCGTAGGTGTGACTGTGAGTGCAAATGGTTGTTTGTTTGGATGTGCCCTGCGATTGGCTGGCAACCAGTTCAGGGTGTACCGATGACAGCTTGGATAGGCTCCAGCACGCCTGCGACCCGAGTGAGGAGAAGCGGCTCAGAAAATGGATGGATGGATGGATTATTTAAGACTGGATATTTAAATGTAATTTGTTTGCATAATTACTTTGTGCTGCACCACTGACATGCTAACAAAAATATTTGACTGGTATTTGTCTACTTGGTTTGAACCACTGCTGCACTAGATTATGGCCATGTAAAAAAGTATCATGTTAGGATACCTTTATTGGAATAAATTAAAATTAAGACAGTTGAAACAATTTGGATGCACTCCTTTTTCATTTTCTTGTTTGTCGGTGTTGGCTCTGGAATCAGTATTGGCAGATACTCAAAATCATGTAAATCGGACAAAGTCTTGCGATTGGGACATCCTGAGTGTGCATACTTGCAACCTCTGACTAAATAACCAACCAAATTATACATTTTGTATTTTTATCCCCTAACAGTTTGTATCTGTTTCACATGAATTTTTAAAATCATTATTATTTTACATGATTATCTGATTTAACCTAGAGAGTGGATTCACGTTCTACATTCACTGTATACAACAGGTTGGATTAATGTACTTTAAAGATCAATACATTATGTGATGCTATATCAGTTTATGACAGAAGAATGAGCTGAATCTGGTTCTGATTAAAGCTTTTTCTCTCTACAGCGGTCTTATTAACTTACTGGAAGGTCCAGTTGTAATCAGGGGAAACTCGCTCCATCAGGTCCATCTTTGCCCCAGGTACACTACAGATGGGTCTGTTCCAGTTGTCTCGGATCCTCATGTACAAGTTTCTGGTGTAAAAGTTCTCAAAGTCTTGATAGAGCGGGACAAAGTCCTACCAAGGAAAACAGTACCAATGAGGGTATGCAAACGAAACAAAACAGACCACAGACTCTCGTCAAACCAAAACCGGTGACAGCTGATCGACTGAACAGCACGAGTGCATTTGGATCACATATTTGGTATTTTTTTATTAACCTTCTGCTCTTCTCGCTCTCGGGCCATGGTGCATTTCCCGATGTTCCAGTGGCGGAGAAAGTCCCGGAGGTAGCCGAAGATGGTGAGGATGCCGTAGCCCACGTAGGTAAGCACAGCCACCAGTAGAGGAGTCTGCTCAAATGATTCTACAAAGGGCCTCTTGTATAGGCTCGAGTTGTGTGTGCCATGTTGGTTCTGGGGGACAAAACAAGCATTATCATTGGTACAGTTGCCAGACTTCCGTTTCTTGAGGCCCAATTTTGAAATGTTGGTGGAATTTTACATATTTACACATGGGTGGAGTGGCTGTCTATCATCTGTGAGTGAGTGCTAAAAATTTGAAATACTCAAACGTACTTGAGGTTTTCCCCAGACTTGTTGAAGCATTCCCGAGGAAGACACTAGGGAGCGTTTAAGAGAACAACGACGACTGTTTATAACTGTAAACCGATAACAACAGTGCTGTCTTGGCAGTTTGTTTCCATTACAACAGCGATTTCGAGCCTTAAACATTTTAAAACGGAGTTTGTCAAAGGACACTGTTATTGTTTCTTTAAGACGCGCATAAAGATGCCAGTCTAACAGCATTGTAGTTGTGTCTGTGCTCATAACACCCCAGCGTACAATTACTACACCACAATAGCTCCAGTGGAGTCGCATTACTTACTGAGGTTAAATTCTAAAACCATAAACAGGAGGTCCTCCATTTACAACAGCTCTCCCTAACCCAAATTTGTACACAAGTCAAAATGTGGCACAGTCCATCACTAACACAGTCATCATTACAGTAAATATTACAGCAAATATCTGTATACAAAACAAAAAATTCCAGGCCATAAAAATATAACACTCTAATAATGAAAGTGAGCATGTACAGCGGTAACTGAGTGTTTGAACAGTTCCCTTACTTGCTAAGTGAATAACGCATTTTACTTGGTGCTGATCCAAATTACGAATGTTTGGCCTTGGCAGAGTTTTGTTGTCTGACTGGAACTGCTGTGCTGACTTGGACTAATTTCATGTTAACCTTGCACAATGGTAAAAAATGAATTATGAATCTGTTATTTTCCTTTAATGTCTGTCTGTCCACCCATTCATCCAGGTATCTAATAATTTAGCATTTTAATTAAAAATAAGATCAGAAATGTAGCCATAACTCCACCTGTCCATACCTCACAATGTTTCTACACTGCTAGTTCCGAGTGTGAGGAAAAGCTAGAATGTTTAATATTACGGGCCCATATCAAGAAACAAACTATGTATATATGAGCCAGACACAACAACCACAGAAAATGTTTATATATTTAGGTGGAGCACAACTCAACATCAAGTAGGCATTCGAGTGTAGCCTGCAGCTTAACAGCACCTCATGTGATCAGTCATGCCTGTCTCCAAGAAACACCTCTGAGCACTGCAGAGCGCGGGCATTTAAAACCAGTTGGATGTGACCTTCCCTTTCTGGCAAATGCAGGAAAATGTTAAAGAGGCTGTTGCATACTGATGCCCACCGGAATCCAAACAGCTAGACACACCCTCAAATGAATAAAAAAGCCAGCGAGCTAGTATAACAAACAAAAACGATGTTTTCTCTTGCATGTGTGTGATATATTTGGTGTATTGGAAATATGAATTGATATTTTGAAGCCAGATCTCACAGCTAAATGCAAAAATACATTCATGCCAAGCCAACAACCTGTCAAGTCAAGATACAGATGCTGATGTCGTCCCACATCGAATTATCTGATTGCAGGATCAAGGATGCCACATTGTTTGTAAGTTGCGGCAATATCCCACCTTGTTCTGTATAAAGCGCCCAGGTGTATAAATAGCAGATCAACTGTTACAGAACTGATGTGCCAATTGTGGACTCTACCTTTACAACAAAAGACAGGAAAAACAGCTCACAGTATGATCCAGTGCAGTTCTACATAACTCAAACTGCAACCACAATAACAATATAATATACAGTATAATAATATTGTCAAAATACTCCCTCTCTAACATTTCAATCAAAACTGAACATTATTATCTTTGTTAAGGCAGATTTTTTTATGACTCTCTTTTTATATAATAAAATCAAAACTAAAGGCATACCTAATGATGTTGTCAGTCGTGTAAACAACCATACATTTGTAGACTAAAAAATGCAGCACTGGAGCTTTAGTATGGACTGTAAGCCTCTGAAAACACTATCCACTAAACTCCTATAGGACACAACGACAAATACAATGCTAACAAATGAATACAAAAAGGCATGCATGCATTCCCAACCTCCACAAATAAATGTTTTCTATTCCACTGTGGAAGCGACCACACCCTTGACAGCGCAGAGACATTCCTCTCCATTTAAGTGTCATGTGGAAGCAGGCTGCCTCTGCTCTCCCTGGAGACACCAAATCATAACACAACAGGCCCTGGTTGTCATCTTCTCATTAGCCAAGGTAAACAGAGACCGGTCTGACTTTGCAGAACAGAGGGGGGGGGGGAGTGCAAAATTACAAGGAGCTACACTACAACACTGGACTTAAGGTGGCATGGACCATCATTACAAAACAATTAACAAGATGAACTTTGTTCTCAGAACTATTTAATTTCACTCACTGTAACGGGATGAAAACTGTCTGTATGTTTGTTTCTCTCTCTGTCTGTCTGTCCCTCCACCCTTCCATCCATCCATTAATCTATCTGTCCACAAGTGAAAATATTAACAAAAGCTATTTGAAAAAAAATAAAGACAGGTTGCATGGACAGAACATAGACACACACCCACTATTAATACAGAGCAGCCAAACTTCCTATTCCATACACAACCTATGTTTACATTAGTAATATGATCACATTCAAACAATGGGGGTTCAAATAATTTCTGTCATTAAATACAGCTACACTGACAGTTAACATATATGTAGAAGTACGACCAAGCAAAGTCTGTAGGTAAACTGCATCAACAATTACACTACAGAGTAGTAGTACACATGCCAGTGTTTTGGTATGGACGAAAACACCAAATACTTAACATGACTATAAATGTATATCTTTGCCTAAGCGAATTCATCAAAGCATTTCAAGGCTCTCTTTGGCTGTGATGACACAATATATGAAGGAAAACATTAACTTTCCCTAATCTGCCCACTAACGTGAGCCATCTTGAAAAGTGTACAATACGATTAAGTTGTCTGTCTTGTTCATAAGTGAATTTTTTTTTTCATCTTTAAAAAATTTTTTTTTTTCTTTTTAAGATCTATTTATAAATGTCAAGAGACGTATATATCTCGCTGTAATGGCTTAGCAAACTGGAAATTAACTAACACACCGAGCTAAGTATAATATGTAAAAAAATAAAATAAAATAACAAAATAATAGTAATAACAGTTCGGGGCCGTCCTCCATGTAGCGGTTGACGTCCTCGGGCCTCACCTTCTCCCCGGTGCGACGATACTTGTGCGGCTGCTGAAACAGGCAGTGGTTCTTCACGAAGCCATTTTTGCTCGCTTTTTGCCCAGTCGACGTCCGACGACAGGCGTCTCCGTTGAGCAGCTTGTTGGCGGAGCTTTCCGTCATCTCTGTCGGCTCACCGTGGCAGGAGGTATCACAAACTGAAGTAGCCCAAGTTGGGTGCGGATAATCGGGAAGTCATGTATGAACTCGGAGAAACGTTGGATTCTACGCCCACTGCGCTGCGTCTGCACCAGCACGCCGGAAATACACGCCCCCTAGCGAGCGCTCATTGGCCAAGGCGCTTGGTCATCAACGAAGATCGTCTATTACAAACTATAAGCCCAGCAAATACAATGATATCCAATACCTTTAGTGGGATATGACACAAATTCTGTGAAACTTTGTAAAACGCGTTCATGCATTTTTTTTTTATTCAAAGATTATCAAGATTATCCCTCGACATCTGACATTTTAACGGTAACAGTTATTCCCGCGATGTGAGAACACAGAGTGAATGATCATATTTATTTGTTTTGCCTTGGTCAAACGTCTCCAGCGTGGGTCGTCCCAAAGCCCTTCCAATGGAAACGACCTATGATCAGGCGACAACCTTATCCTGTCGGAAGCGTAATTCTTCACCTGAGCAGGACAGTTCAACAAAGAAGGTCAAGGCTATCCCCGTTGAGTCATCGGAAGTTGCCCGGAATGTTAGATTGCGATAATGATATGATAAAGTGTGTGATGTTGACAAGAGTATGCCATCAGTACAGTAAGCAGTCGCTATTTGTGCTGCAATTTGTTTAATTAAATAAGAAACTCAAATTCGCTCAAAACTCGTGAATGCTGAGAGATACCGTCACAAATCTAAAATATAGAATAAAGAAATTCACAGAGCGCCAATGTTGGTCAGAGTTGGCCAACCCCTCCATGGGGCCAAATTTGATTTTGGGGCCCTGATCTACTTCTGCCAATGATGTGATGATTGACCTACTATAACACCGTTGGAGCAGTGTTAGGCAGACTGGGGTTGAGTTACACAAGCGATAGAGCACTAAGTGAAATACAGTACTGAATACCATCATATCATATCTAGGACCACTAAAAATAAAAAAACTGTATATTATGCATGTACCGTAGAAATATCATCTAATCTGTTATTGTTGGTTTACAAAATCTGCAGCAACAATGTGCAAAAAATGATTTGTAGTGCAAGAACAACAATAAAGTGCAATGACAAAGATGGAAAAAAATACTTAAAAAGCCATCCATCCATCCATCCATTTTCTACCGCTTATCCGAGGTAGGGGTCGCGGGGGCAGTAGCTTTAGCAGGGACGCCCAGACTTCCCTCTCCGCTTGTCAACCAGGACAGCCCCACAGCATCCAGAGCCATGAGGAACTCCGGGCGAATCTCATCCACCCCTGGGGCCTTGCCACCGAGGAGCTTTTTAACCACCTCGGTGACCTCAACCCCAGAGATAGGAGAGCCCTCCTCAGAGAACCCACACTCTGCTCCCTCATGGGAAGGCGTGTCGGTGGAATTGAGGAGGTCTTCGAAGTATTCTCCCCACCGGCTCACAACGTCCCGAGTCGAGGTCAGCAGCGCCCCGTCCCCACTATACATAGTGTTGATGGTGCACTGCTTTCCTCTCATGAGACGCCGGATGGTGGACCAGAATTTCCTTGAAGCCATCCGGAAGTCTTTCTCCATGGCCTCACCGAACTCCTCCCATGCCCGAGTTTTTGCTTCAGCGACCACCAAAGCTGCATTCCGCTTGGCCAGCCGGTACCCATCAGCTGCCTCAGGAGTCCCACAGTCCCAAAAAGGCCCGATAGGACTCCTTCTTCAGCTTGACAGCATCCCTCACCGTTGGTGTCCACCAACGGGTTCGGGGATTGCCGCCACGACAGGCACCGACCACCTTACGGCCACAGCTCCGGTCGGCCGCCTCAGCAATGGAGGAGCGGAACATGGTCCACTAGGACTCGATGTCCCTCGCCTCCCCCGGAACGTGAGCAAAGTTCTGTCGGTGGTGGGAGTTGAAACTCCTTCTGACAGGGGATTCCGCAAGACGTTCCCAGCAGACCCTCACAAAACGTTTGGGCCTGCCACGTCGGACCGGCATCTTCCCCCACCATTGGAGCCAACTCACCACCAGGTGGTGATCAGTTGACAGCTCCGCCTCTCTCTTTACCCGAGTGTCCAAGACATGCGGCCGCAAGTCCGATGACACGACCACAAAGTCGATCATCGAACTGCGACCTAGGGTGTCCTGGTGCCAAGTGCACGTGTGGACACCCTTATGCTTGAACATGGTGTTCGTTATGGACAATCCGTGATGAGCACAGAAGTCCAATAACTTCAAAACCAGAGTATTAAATAAAATGAATATTCCAAGCAAACAATTATGTAGTTGAACAGATACCTGAAACAGTGCAACAAAAATGGTTTAAAAAGCAAATCTAAAGTTAATTAGCCAGGTTTTAGAATTATGTGAAAATGTGCAAAAGAGGCTGTAAAAAGAATATGACACGGTGAATATGCACATTGATTCAAAAGGCATGTGAGCAAAGATGAGCAATTAAATGCTCGTTGGATAGTACAGATGTTTTTACTTTACAGTAATTATTATACTGTAAAGTAAACATGGTAGCTCTTGTTTACAAATTTAATGAGAGGCTTAAAATAAGATGAACCTTTATGAATGGCCAGAGGGGAAATTCTGTTTTTGAGACAGCTAATAGTAAGACTATGAAAAAAAAACCACATTAAATAAATGACTACATGCATACTGTATACTAGGAATCGTGTTGGCCGCTAACGCTGGTCTTTAAGTGACAAATGCATTAAGTTACGTAATATCCTCGTTTAAGTGTACTACACTCTGTTTTCAAGTGTGATGGTGCTGGAAGGAACCCAGAGTCTTCCTCACAGTTCAAATGTTGTGGGTTCAAATCTCAACCCAGGCCTACCTGTGTGGATTTTGTATCTTATCTCCGTGCTTGCGTGGGTTTTCTCGGTAAAGTCCGGCTTCCTCCCACAATCCAAAAAGATGCACGGTAGGATAATTGATGACTTGAAGTTGTCCATGAATGATTGTTTGTCTGTACATGCCCTGTTGAATGGCTGGCACCCAGTCCAGGGTGTACCCCGCCTCTTGCCCAAAGTCACCTGCAGGACAAGTGGTCTAGAAAATAGATGGATATACCCGGAAAACACATACGCACATTACACAACAATGTCAAGTTGCTGGAAACTGTCTCTGTAATAACAATATGGAATCATAGTACATTAAAGGGTGTTTTTCATGCAACATTCCTAAAGTTGCAAATCCCTGCTCCTAGATGGCACTATTGGGCCACAGAAATGGAATCTTGACCTGCAGGAGTTTTGGTGCTGTACGGTTCCTATTCAGTGCTTGGAGGCGGTGATGTGCAGCCCAGTGTTTTAAAGGTGCGACATCCATGATTAAGGCCTCAACGATAACATCAGATGATTTGATTCTTTAATCAATTTCCCAGCCTTTGCTTTTTTTTGTTTCCTCTCAAGGTTGTAACCTTGAATGGAGAATAATGAAACATCGGCCCTTAAAGCTCTTGCCAGTACACAGACAAGCACTTAAAACTCTTGTCCATTCCAAACTAGATCAAGGTGATAAGAAAGCAGCTTTAATAGGATCACTGCTAGGGTTAGATGGAAAGTGGATCAGTGCTCATTGATGCACTTTAATGCCAGTGCACTTTTCTAAGTTAGAGAGGAAGCCATTCCGGTATATCTACATAAAAAAAAAAAATGACACAGACTTCAAATTAATGAACGATCTTGATATATAACTATCACCAATGATTATGTTGCTTTTGGCATTACGAACAGCCAAGGAGGGATTCCTTGACTCTATGAACTCACAAAAAGTGATAATCTTACACTTTAAATTGCCACCCCCCCTAATCTTATACTTTAAATTCCCTTGTTTTACAAACCTTTACTTCACGTGTACATGACTAGATTACCAAGAGGACACAAGATATCTGACAAAGACATCACAGCTCCCCAGAGCTTCCAATGAAAGGCCTATTTGTTAAGTAGTTAAAATGGCCCAATATTTAAATTTTCATCGTACCCACGTCAATGTGATTTTACCCCATCCAAAACAGAAATAGTTTTGGGTCCTAATGCATGCAGGCTGAAGAGTTCGGAAGTCATGACAATGTACTGTAGATCATATTTAGCCTCATTAATGTATGCAGTATTTCAACAGCTTCAAATGTTCCCGCACAAAAAGTTGAATGATGCACATTATCTGACGATTATCCCTCCTGAGAACTGGAACAACAAAGAAAACTGCTAGTGTGAAATAAACACATGAATGGAAAACATGAATCATGACAAAAAGACTAACTAAAAACTGAATAAATTAGATAAAATTAATGAAGTTCACATTACGTTGTGAGTCAGTGGGGAAAATACGTTTAAGGCATCAATTTCACTGACACGTCTTGCTATGATAATGCAGAGTCAGAGGACTCTGAGGTGGGCTCTTCCATTTCTGGGGTTGAGGTGACCAAGGTGGTTAAAAAGCTCCTCGGTGGCAGAGCCGAAGGGGTGGGTGAGATCCGGCCAGCTCTGGATGTTGTGGAGCTGTCCTGGTTGCCACACCTCTGCAACATTGCATGGACATCAGGGATAGTGCCTCTGGATTGGCAGACCGGGGTGGTGGACCTGGTAAGAGCTATTCGGGGGTAGAGAATGGATGGAACGTTAGTAGTTGCCGTTTATAGTAACGCACTGTACAGCTACATACTAATCATCCTCACAGGTATTTCTAATATGTTGTCTATTTGCAAAGGTTGCACTTCTATAATGTTCAATGTGACCAGTGATTTGCATTTGGGGGTAATTTATTCAGGGCATCCTTTTACTGTATGTACAGTTCTTTCACAAAACAAGATCAAAGCCAAATTTAAAAATGACCAGTCTTGCCATGCCACTCATTGTCTACAGAAATGGCACATGGTATTGAATCAGAACGCCATCATATAAATTGATTCATAGCATCTTGGGATTTAAAAAAAAAAAAAAATACATTAGTTCATGCATTTCTTGATGGCATTAATGATAAGTATAAGGAGTATCAACTGGCCATGGGGACAAATGATGTCCACCAACAAGAGCAGTGAATGAGTTTTTGGAAATATGAAGCCACACGCAGTCATTTTCCATAATTCCATTGTGTCTAAACGTGGAACAGCGCCTTTAGATACAGTATATGGCATGTAACCACATCAGAATCAGAATCAGAATCAGAATCATCTTTATTTGCCAAGTATGTGCAAAAAACACACAAGGAATTTGTCTCCGGTAGTTACAGCCGCTCTAGTACGACAACAGACAGTCAATTGGCAGAGAACACTTTTGAGACATAAGAACATTGACAAAAAACAGTCACTGAGCAATAAAGGGTTGCTAGTTATCTGGTAATGCCGGTAGACACGAATAAGAACAAACAAGCATGCAGAAAGCTTGTAAATTAATCATGGACAAAACAGGTCCACATGATTGAGGCCTTGACAAATGCTTATAATTGTCATTTCCTCCTACATTTAAAGTCACATGAGCATAGACGTACCCAACACTGGGTTGCACTCCACTTTCACTTCTGAATTACCGTTCGCGCTCTTGCACAATCAAATGTGGTGCAATCTCTGCAACGCTATGACATCATGGTGAAGTCAAATCTTTTTCCTGGAATAAAGATCACTTCCTGTCACTGCAAATCCCTGAGTGGTTCCCGCGCAGGCACCCACACAGACTACTTACTTCGGCCCTCGACACTGCTGCCATTCTCCCACCAGGCTTCATTCTGACTGACATAACCATTAGAAATGGTTCCGCCTGTCTAGGTCTTGCCTCCATAATAGGTTATCCAGCAAGAGAGACACTGAGAAGCGCATGAGTTGCACAGAGTGACAGACAGACTATTTTCCAGAGAGCAGTAGACTCTGTCTAACTCTTGACTGCCGGAATAATGATGAGTGAAGCCCCGGCCTGAATACGAGTGGACGAGGAACTAATGATGAAACAGGCATGGAGGCAGCTCAGTTTCTTGCGTCGCTTGTCAGTATGATGGATGTCACCTACACAATGCCTTTGTACACCCCATCCACGCAATATATTGCAGACATCTGCATACAGAAATACAGTAATCACATATTTCAAACTGATGAAGTGAGAGCCTGCAGAGTCCCGGTGAGGACATGCAACAACTAAACAAGAGAAGCAGATAAGAGAGGACAAAAAAGGGCAGGACAGGATGTGGGAAAATGAGCAAGGCAGTGCTACTGTCGAGTGGTGCGGTGGGATTCTTTTTTTCAAGTGTCTAAACACCTGTAAGAACCTGTGAGTTGATATGTTAGTATAACCTGTCTTGTTATAAGCGATTCCAGCACAAGTAATTCAAGTCTATAGTGTTTCTATCGAACTTATTAGTGAATGAACACCATATCACATGCATGTTAGTCAGCTGGTGCACAGAGTTGCTGAGCCGGCACATCGAGGAAGGGTGCACTGCACTTTGACCCTTTCCTGCCAGTCAAAGGCTTTTACGGTTAACTGACTAGAAATCATTGAAAATTTACACGTAATAATTTGAAACACTTATTAAGAATTAGAACAGAACTGAAAGTTTATCTTTAATCAGCCATTTTCCAGAAAGTTTTTCAATTGCTTTTGGTATGTTTATATTCATAAACTAATACAAATAGTTATGTCCGCATAGTGACACCCCTATATCCAAATTGCAATGGTAGTGATTGTGATGAAGGATCACAACATTCCTATTCCTGGTGCAGCTCCAGCAAACGCTTGAGTGTATTTGGAAAATAGTTTTTTTTATTTGATTTGATTGCGTTGCATTCTGTTGCACTGTATTCAATATGTTCTAAGTGAACACAATGAAGCAGCATTTATTTAAAGAAGTGCAATGTCATTGTTTTTTTGGTTTTTTTTATTATTAAGGTGGGTGTGCTTCTGCTTGCAGTCTTTTAATACTAGCCAAATGTCATGAGGCCAGATCCCTCTCGCAACTTTAGGACCATTTATCAACCAACTTATTGCTTTTTATTGCGAGGAGGAAGAAAGAGGAAATATCTCAAGAGGCATCACGAGAAAAACAACAATAACTAAGCTAACCGGAGTCCAGATGTGCAGCAACACAATATTGTTTATTTCTGGGCTTGTTTCCAGATGAGCAGCGATCTATCATACCTCCTATCTGCAACCTGAGGATTCCATTGTGGCCCAACACAATATGTCCACCGCTGAACAAAAGCAATGCCAGGGAGCCAATTTCCTTTCAGCGTCACGAATGAGAATCTCATTCATCAAATCATAAAGGCAGACAGAAGCTGAGTCGAAAGACATTATCAAGCTGTCCAAGCACTAACCACCGTAAGACAGGCTGGACGGACTGCACCTTTTCTGTTGTTTTTGTGTTCGAAGTTTTTCTTCATGGCCTTGCCAGCAGAAAGCAAATATTCCTCAGGTTGAAGCCCGCATACTGTAAGTCAATACAGGCATCCAATTCACTGAGCTGGTGCATTTCACATTGATTTGTTCGGGCCAACGCTCCTGCCAGGGATCCACAATGAGCCCTGCTGACCTTGCATCACCTGACAATGGCACTCCATTAAGCCATTACATATCCAAATCACAACATCTTATGAATAAAGATAAATAGATATATGACATGAGAAAATAGACTCCAAGAGATGAGAAATGTAATTGCCTTGGGTGCCTCCCTGTTAAAGTAGATGACTCGAGTGTCAGCGCCACATGAGCTGTCTCCTAAAGTGAAATTTTAAATCACATCAATGCCACTTTGCGGTAATTGAAGGAGGTTTACATGCCCTTGTAGCAGGAGCTCTACTCCTGCAGACAAAAAGGCAGCTTGTGGTTAGGACAGCTGTGTTCTGCGTTGGACTAATTTAGGCAAGTTCAAACTTCAAATGGAAGCAAAAGAGCTTTCCATCTAAGCCTGAGCAATATCCACCTGCCATTCTGAACTTACAAACAAGCCTTATAAAGTCTACACACCCCTATTTAAATGCCATTCTTTTCTGATGAGACCAAGATAAATTTAAACTTTTTTTTTTTCAACATTGAGACCTAACTACTGACATCCATCCATCCATTTTCTGAGCCGCTTCTCCTCAGTAGCGTCGTGGGTGTGCTGGAGCCTATCCCAGCTATCATCGGGCAGGAGGCGGAGTACACCCTGAACTGGTTGCCAGCCAATCGCAGGGCACATACAAACAAACAACCATCTGCACTCACATTCACACCTACGGGCAATTTAGAGTCGTCAACGAACCTACCTCACATGTTTTTGGGATGTGGGAGGAAACCGGAGTGCCCGGAGAAAACCCACGCAGGCACGGGGAGAACATGCAAACTCGACACAGGCGGGGCCGGGGATTGAACCCCGGACCTCAGAACTGTGAGGTAGACGCTCTAACCAGTCGTCCACCGTGCCGCCCCTAACCACTGAGATTACTTAATTAAAAAAAAGAAAAACAGTCCCAAAGCATGATATGCTGCCACCACGATGCTTCACTGTGTTATGGTGTTCTTTTGTTGATGAGCAGTTTTGTGTTTGCACCAAACATTCCTGGAATTATAGCCAATAAGTTCAACTTTGGTCTCATCAGACTATAACACATTTTGTTTCCCCCCAACATGCATCTGGGAGATACTGTTTGTCTTTCGTTGTAAAATAAGGCTTCCAACCTGCCATTCTACCCCATAGTCCAGTCTATGAAGAAATTTCTTTAACTCCTTCAATGTTGCTGACAGCCCCATGGCAGCCTCCCTGACCTGTTTTCTTGTCTTTTCATCCATTTCTGGGGGGTATGTGCAATTTTTTGTAATGTCATCATTGTGCCATATTTTCTCCACTTGATGATAACTGTCTTCACTCTGTTCAATAGTACAGTTAATGCCTTGTAAATTCTTTTGTGCTCTTGTCCCAACTGATACTTTCGAATCAAGAGAACCCTCTGATGTTGTGGAAGCTCTTTGGACTATGGCTTGTGCTGTGAGATATGACAACAAAAATGTCAGGGAAAAAAACTTTCTAGAGTAGCAGAATGTTATCACAGGAACTTAAAATGGCGGCAGGTGTGTGCGGATTCCCATTTAACATTTGAATGTGATTGGTTGATTCGGAACACAGCCACATCCCCAATTATAAAAAGGTGTGCACAAACCACATTATCTAATAGTTGAATTTTACTTCCCCGAAAACTTTGTAAAATTACTTACCTGCTCCATTTTTTTTTTTCAATGACAAAAACTTATTTCAAGCGTGTATACTTTTCATACCCATGTGGCTTTATATATATATGTATATATATTCTAAATAGATGAGCCGGTGTGATGCTCATGCCCATTTCCCCCCACCAATTATCACCAATTCCATGTAATTTCCAGATATCAATTCACCAAATAAAAATGCACTGTAAAACAGAATATAGCTAGTGGGTATGAATCATTTTAGTCTTAACTGTATATGGCTTTTTATTAATGTCATTATGATGAGAATTGTACTACACAAAAAACATGAACCCCACCCAATACACACACACAATTTACACGCACTAAATTTATTCTGTAGTTGTACAAGGATTACAAGGATGTTTTGCTTTCAAGTTTTAACTTCAATCAAATATAGGGTAACAATTCCAACACCGATACAGGCATCTTAAATATACAACTGACAAAAAAACAAAAGGTGTTGCAAGAAAAAAAAAAAAGTCCTCTTTTTTTTATGTATACGTGTGAAATCAAAGGTACACTAAATCTATACACTTCCAGGGTAGAAGCTACCTTCTGCATTTTAAACGCCATTGGTCGGACTGTACATACATATAAAAAAAGGATTAAAAGTGTGATTTTTTTTTTGTAACACTTGCCGAAAAAAAAAATAAAAATAAATCCCTACAGACATTTGAGTGGAATAAAACACCTGTGTGTAGACAAACATCCCATTCTCTAGGGCGTGACCATGGGCCCTCACTCCTTTCTGCGCTTCTTGTCGTGGTAGTCGTCCTTGGAGCGGCTGCTGGTGGACGCTCTCTTGGAGCCACCATGCTGCTTGGCCTCCTCCAAGAATTTGTCCAGGCCGAAGGGGTCCTCCTCGAACTGGACAGGCCCCTCGCGTCTCTGCCCGTGGTCAGCACCTGAGAACTCTTTGTCGGGAACAAACCTGAAAGAAGGAAGCACAATTAGATTGCATCACTTCAATTTACTTCAACTAAAATCTGTTTGGAGGAGGCGTCTGCAATCTGGTGAATTTTAACTTTAAAGTTTTCAAACTAAACTTCCAGGTTAGTGATAGAATCAGAGCTATTAAATATAATTGTCCCATCTAAGCCCATTCCTCCATGCCTGAGTTTATCACATTAAACCATACTACGGGTTAAGCGAATCTGATAAAGCCGGTTCTTTCAAGAACAACAATCTGCTTTCTAACTAGTGCCCCTTCAGGAATCAGAGCACGTGCAATACATAACTCACTCAACTAAATATCTGTACGGGCACAATGCTGGTGTCACATGATCAACAGAACTGTCAGCATGCTCTCTGCATCATAAATTCTTCTTGACTGGTAGCCAATAAAGAACATAGGGGTTTGCATGTACAATGGTACCTAGAATTATTGAGTGCCCCAACTTATGGGTTTTTTAAGTTACGAGCTGTCATTTGGTCGATTTTTTTGCTTTGTGTTTCAGCCATAATTGACAGGGACAAACAGACAAACACACAAATACAAAATGAAAACAGTCGCAAGGAGCATAGAGAAGATACATGCACTGAACGGCCAACCAAAAACGATGTCAGTTCCTGCTGTCACTCAATAGGTTATGCCTTTGAAAGGTACATGTCGTCACATGAATACTAAAGTGTGTGGCTTTCAGCTTAATTACTTTACAAAACCACTTTTTCTTTCCATTCCCTTGTATTGTTTTTATATCTACATTTCAGAAAAGAGTGCCATTTTTCTTTATTAAAACCATAATATAATTTTGTTTATTGGGGGGCTGGAACAGATTAATGGCATTTCGATTCATTTCTATTGGGAATATAGATTTAGCATACAAGTTGGTTGAGTCGTGAGCTTGGCCACAGAACAAATTAAATTTGTAGTTTGCGTTTCTTTTGCAAAACTAACTCCACAACTTGAATGTAACATAGTTCCAAATACCTGTTGTTTTGCATGAGTGTGTCAAAGTCATCGGCATAGGCATCCTTGTCGATGGCTTTGCTGGGTCGGTAGATGTTGGAAGCCATGTCTCTGCCACTGCGGAAAGGCTGGTCGTACACATTGTACGTCTCATCCTCACCACCGGCAAAGCCGCTATCCATTCCCTGGGAAGACAAATAGGGAAGGAAAAGTACACGTTAAGTAACGATCTAAAATGCCCAAACCATTTTAAGCGGGTACACAGTCAGTTCTTATTTGACACCTTTTCCTCTCTTTGCATCAAAGTAGGGCTGCCACAAACAATTATTTTTCTAGTTGACAAGTGACTGAATATTTTTGCAATTAGTCGACTAAGCGGATCATATCGCTGCTGTCGGGCCGAAAACTGCTATGTCCAAATGGTCAATTCCATATTTTTTCAGGTGTTGAAAACAGCTTGCTCTCTTTGACAATGAAATGTTAATGGCTCAACATACAGTAAATACTGCCGCTATTTTGGTTTCCTGAAAAGTGATCATTTTGGAGAAACGAGGATGCCGGCCGAAGCCAGTGATATTAATTCGCAGCTTATCACACAAGCAAGCAGCTGCTCTTCGACAATCATCATTAGCTTCCAATTTTAAGTAAGGTATGTGCAAAAGATAATGAGGATCATTTGTAACCTTTAATTGATCCAGAAAAAACATTAAGAATAGTTTATTTGCAATGTTAAGGTGGTAATAGAACATCAACTTTTAATAAACTTAGCAGCTTGTACCAGCGTTCCTGACACGGTTATATATGATAGTGCAAATTTAAATGAAGGCGATACTCTGGCCAGAAGGCAGACAACAGGCGAGCAGTGTGACGATTCAAGCACTTTTGAGAGAAAAGCAAAGCGTAAAAAAATAAACGAGTATATCGACAACTTAAATTGTTGACGATTTTGATAGTCGGCATCTTGGCAGCCCTAGTCACCAAAGGGCCAACTATCAAATGTGCCCAGAAGACTATCCTGAGTAGTTATCATGTGGTGTGGGCCATATTAAGTTATTATCCCTGATGTGATAGGAAAAGAGTTGGTGGCGACAAAGTGTCAAACGTTCAGTATTTCTGATCACAAATCCTAATGTATGTGGTTAAGACTGTGGGCACGACAGACTTCGTGATTGTGATGGAGTGAAAGCCATCTAGAAAGCGACCTAGGCACAAACACTGAAGATGAGCAACTGGTTGTGTTGAGTGTTTACATAATGTGTCTCCCAAATCATTCACCACAGTCAATATGTTAGGGAGAAGAGTTTGCAACTGCAATGTAGTTACCAGATAAACTAAGTCTAGCTTTTTTCTTTGTCTACTATTACAGTTTCTTCTCACTTTGCATTTTCAGATTTGAGGAAGGAGACTCTCAATAGTCACTGGAGATATTGTTCTGCGTGTAGTGTGCTGTGTTGGTAATCTTGAATACACCTCAACAGCAGCAGTAAACATCCAAGATTTCCTTGTGTGAGGTCTCTCACATTTAAAAAAATAGTTAAGACCTGCTTAAGGCTTTAAAAAACAAAAACAATTACCGTAACTTTCAAACTGATTCTAACATACTGGAAAGCAGGGAGGACAACTAATGATGGAGCCTTTGGTAGAAACAGATGACACTTGACTCATCTTGGGTCATGATGTGGTGAAGGCAGTTATGATTATGACACTCACTTTACTCTGGTTGAAGAGTCGCTGGTCATATTGAGCCTCGCTGGTGGTACGAGGGTTAGGCACACCCAGAGCGATGAGCTCACTAATGTCTCGGTCCTGGTCCCGCTGCAGTTTGGATCTGAAACAAAAAGACAAAGTTGTACGACCCAAACATGAATTCATGATAAAATGTGAAATCCAGGCTTTCTATATGCATAAGTGCAGGGTTGAGTATGTCCAGCACCTCTTATCAGGGGCTGCCCTGGAAATGTTCCTGTCGTGTTGTCTCTCTTTCCTTCTGTCGTGGCGGATCTCATCACGCTCCCTTGCCTCGCCGTCCTCGCCACCTTGATCCAACATGGGAGTGAAATAGAAAATTTAGAAGAAAGAAGGGATTTGCAACACACTTTTAAAGGATATGCTGAATAAAATCCAGACATACAACTTGTTTGGTCTTGATATAGACGTGTCTCACCTTTGTCCCCGTGGCTTTTAATTCCTGCTCTGCGATCTCGGGCCATTTGGGCTAACTCCCTGAGTTTCTCCTCTTTCTTTTCTTTCTCCTTTTGGGCCATCTTCTTTTCCACCTGGGCTCTCATCTCCACCGCCTCTCTGGCCTAGAGACACAACCAAAAGTTCATGTAGTTGTTTCAAAATCCTTATACTGTAATGAATGAATTAGGCAGACATGGTAGTAAGTTGAGTAGAACACAAAACTATAGATGGTTTCCGTGCCTTAAAGCTTTACAAAATAACAATTTTTCTTTTTTCTTCAGGTGTAACAAAGCACTGTCAATATTATAAATTTACTGATACACTGATATACAAGGACTGCATTTAACTACAGTATCTCAACTTTTCAAAATGAAAGCAACCATGTTAAGATCTCAACTAATGTAAACACAAAATATGAAGATATTACAAAATAAATGTTTAAATAAAACAAATCTGTGATTCTAATTTACTCCCACCAAAAAAAAAAAAACATTACAGGAACGTCAGCATCCCAACTAAGGATATAAAGGACCATGCATGACAGTACTTTTCTATCAGCAATGTAGAGCGCCTCAGCCAGCTTGGCGAAGTTTTCATTGATGTGAACGGTTTGCAGCCCCCTGCCATCAGCCGCCAGACGCTTGTCGAGAGGGATGGTGTAACCCTGGAACAAAGACAGCCGTGATCAGTCACAAAGAGGAAGAGGGCCACATTGAAGTCTTATAAATTAGAATTTGGTGGTACATTACCTTAGCGTTCTTCCAGTTGGAGATGCATGGAGGAATCTTCCATTCCTGCTGCTCCTTAACTGTCATCTGAAACCAAGAAGAGGAAAAATAAAAGTTAATTGGACCGGCTGAAAATGAAATGTATTTTGTTTTAAATACGTTTTAGAGACTGTAGGCCAGAGGAGTACAATACAGGGTGTCCTCGGTTTACAACGGAGTTCAGGTCCTACAGAGACGACGTCATCCGAATTTGTATGCAAGTTGGAAAGAGGCAGAACATTTGGTAACATGTCGAATCCTATCATGAACTAATGCTAACGCTGTAGTAAAATCATAATTACGGCACATATTTGTAAGGAAAACCCTTCCCGTCCATAAATATAAAACAATCAGATGGAAAAACAGTCAGCACGGTGCTAACTGAGCATACCTTCTTGTGCTGCGTGACAGCGTATTTCGATGCTGCCGTGCAAACTACTTCAATGGGCTCCATTTGCAACATCAAAATGTCATAAATTGGTATCGTCTTAAACTGAGGACCCACTGTATACAATCTCAAATGTGGAATTCCAAAAGTACCTTTCTGCTTGGGGAATGCATGACAGGTGCTGGGGGGGAAGGAGGTCCACGAGGGATCTTCTTGTTGATTCTGTAACATTTATTTTGAATCAAATGCTGTAAGGTTAAGAACATTGTTGAAAAACAGCTCTGCCATATCATGTATAATATATAAGGACATGGACATGATTACTTAAAACGTGGCGGCTCCATGGGGTCTTTCTGCATTTCCACCATGCGGATGACTCTTTGTTTGGCTCCAGAGTTGAAAGCCACTCCCTGCTGGGACGGGGTGTATCTGATAGACAGACAAAACCAGATAACTTTACTTCGGATATTAGAAAATGTTTTATTTACAGCATTATATTGCATTCTTGGGCTGTATGCTGACAAGCAGTTTATATTGACATCTATCTTTATGGTACCCTTCTTTCTTTCTTTCTTTCTTTCTGGCCAAACTCTGGAATTCCAACAAGGGACACCTAGCGACTAAAGACTTGTGGGAATACAGTATGTGTATTGTTGCCGCATTACACAATGTGTTAACTTTGTTAACAAGTCAGACTTCTCCATTAACTGTGATAATGAAAATTGTGTTGATACCTGATGTACTGTGCTGGGGCCTGTTTGTCTGCTGCTCGCACAGGCATGGCAGCAGCAATCTTTTGTGATACCTGCTTGCTGAGGGCCACACGAGTCTTCTCAGTCAGCTACAAGGAGGACACAGCAAGGACACTAAAATCAGTCTCATTGACCAGGACTCTTTTGTATACAGTAATCTTGTTTGTGTCGCGAATACAAACGCCGAATAAACTAGTTTCACTGTGATAGAATACATCATCATGCGGAACTTCCAGTGTGCAGCCAACCACATGGCATGGAATTGTTCTCTATTTTGTTAGCATTTTACATTTGATTATTTTATACACATGGACATTTTTGACTTTACTACTGTTAATATTACACTACTGCATTCCAACGTACAAAATTGGCTTAGGTCAGTGTCGTAGGAACGCAAAGTCGTCTCAGTGTACTGCACAGCAAAGCAGAGTGTTTACAGGTCTTCAGAAGAATAGGCTTCAGATGCCACAAAACAGTGGGAAAATCAAGTCGGTGAGTGGCCGTGGCCGCAAAGTCTGAACCGCTATGTAGGGGGGATTACCAAAAATAAATAAATAAAAAAAAAAGCCCTGCAATCATTTCTAATCAGTACTAAAGGAATTCAGGTCCTATGAATACAATCAATGACATGCCCTCAACTTGATTAACAGTTTATCTTTTACAAGACTGCATGATACTACAGTTGGAATCATTTTCCCAACAATGAAAAAAAATCTGTGGGTACCTCATTCTTTATGAAATCCCCGTTAAGTGAAAATAAATGTTTTCTAAATTTGACACATCACAGAGAAGAGTGTTGTTACCAAACTTACCAAAGTATATAAGTATACAAAATGAGGCTTCAAAACCGTGAAAACTCCTGCCATTGACTCTGCTCTCAAAAGCTGTGGCTGTGTTTGCTGAAAGCGTGAAACCAAGCCCTACTGAAAAATGGATGCTACGTTGTCTAGGATCCATCTTAATTCTTTCACACACCAATTGTTTGAGCCGTGAAAATATACCCGCTTAAAACCCCTGGTGTCTGGAATATATTCCACCTGGTCGTTGTGAGGCTTTTTCATGCCATGAGAATGAGACGCTTTAAAGACGCCATGCCAATGCTAATTCCCAATCAGAATCGCCCCCCCCCTCCTTGCGCTTCCGGCTTTCTCTCTATGACGTACACACACAGCTGACAATGAGGTGCTTTAAAGAAGTCACGCCAACGCAAAGCCCTGGTCCACACACGTAAGACTCCCCCCGTACTTGCTTTTCCGCTTATCTCTCCGTGATGTGCGTGCACTCAAGGCTGACAACATGAAACAAAGAGAGAGGCAACTCTCAAAACAAAGAGAAACACATTTCTGAGTTCATTTCACAGGGTCTTTAAATACCTCTCATCTCCCCCTACCTCTTGTACAGCTTCCTCATCTGGCTTCTGTAGCTCTGGGATGTCTTCATTCATTACTTCTTTGGGAAGTAGATCTGTATACTTACTGAAGATCACCTGCAACAAAGGCACAAAATGCTCGATTTGATCTCTTAGACATGAGTGATCATCTACTGCAGTGATTCCCAACCTTTATTGAGCCAAGGCAGATATTTTACGTTTGAAAAATCTCACGGCACCCCAACAAACAAAAACGTCACTAAAAGTGGATACACAAGTCAATTATACACTTTGTGCCATCTAATAAAAGAGCATTTATTTGTTCTGTCTGTCTTTATATACTGCTGGCGTAGATAGATGAACAAAGAGACATTATTTTTTGTAAATAAATAATATTCTGACCAATTAAGTGAAATTTGCTAATTTCCCACGGCACACCAGAAGAGCTCTCATGGCACACTAATGTGCCACGGCACACTGGTTGGGAATCACTGATCTACTGAATCAAGTTTAGATATGTAAAAAAATAATCATTGACATTTTCCAGTATTGAGTACAGTATTTGGTCATGTAGTAATAACTTACAAATGTAATAGACCACGCCTCACCAATTGTGGAGATGTAGTAAATAAGACGAGACAAGACATGTTACTTTACTCTCCACATATAAAGTGTTTTTACATCAAACAGCCAACTACTCTTTGAAGCCAACAATTCCCTTGAGGAGACACATCCCCTCTTGTAGGTCACCACACCATGTTAATTGTAAGCAAGAACCTTTTGTCACTGAAAGATTGGTGGGCCATCGCTGTGTTTATATTTTAAGCGCACGTTTGCACTAATTGAGTGTTTTAACTGCACACCTTGTCCTTGCTTTGTCCTTGTCTTGCTATGGCATCATATTTGACTTTTCCCTCCGCATCCACCTGCATGGTCAAGGCATTGGAGGTTTTCTTTTGCCTACCCATCTCCAGAGGAAACTGTGCCATATGGATCTCTGGAAAAGCACCCCCATCTCCAAAGTCCTACGGCAGAAAAATAATTTACACATACAGAATCATGTATGTCATTTTATTCATTCATAAACACCAGACAAAACCTCTACCAATAGGTTGTTCTACATTGGTACCTACCTCCACAGCTCGAGGCATCCATCCATTTCTGTGCCCGTATGGAGGTGGCTCCCTTCGGGAAGCAACCAAGGCAGTTGAGTACGACTTCTGGGCACGAAGTCGGTCTTCTTCTTCCAGCTGATCTTGCGAGAGCTGGGTGGGCGCCGGTAAAAAGCTATAATACACAAAATAATTTAGCTTATCCAAGATAGCTGGACCACGTGCTAATACACATCGGTTATGAATGAAGTATTTGCAGATAAGGTAGCCCAGCAACTAACGTATGTCGTAAATATGGTGGCCTGCTATGCTAGCGTTAGCTTCGCGACTGAAACAAAACTACACAGCAGTTAGTGGTGGTCACCTTAGACAAATCGGATCGCTTCAAAATATCTTGCGCGCTGCGTTGATTCGATACAACACACGGAAAACGGATTTTGTTTAAAATGCCATCGACTGAATACACAAAAGACCTTGCCGCGAAGCTTACCTCGTCAGAGACATCTTCCCCCTTCTTCCTCAGCGACCTACGTCCCCCTTCTTCTTCGTTGGATGTCAATGCTGCAACTACCATTCTGTCAATTGCAGTACTGACATCTGCTGGTTGAAGGTAGCAACTACTGTGTTATGCGATTCGGTTTCTGGGTTTACAGTACACAAATGTACACTTACAGTTCTAGTATCATATCACCGTACATATCAGACGTGGAAAAATTACACTCTATACTTAAGTAAAAGCACAGACATACATAAAAATACTGTGCTAAAACTAGAAACTCTGACAACTCCTGTACTTGTACATAATTTTTATTTTGATTGTATTTCACCTTGCTCTGCGATTGGCTGGCGACCAGTTCAGAAGATAGCTGGGATAGGCTGCAGCACGCCCCCGACCCAAGTGAGGATAAGTGGTACAGAAAATGGATGGATGGATGGATGGATGGTATTTTCCCTTAATTGATCCAGGTAAGGCATTTGAGAACAGATTCTCGTTTGCAGTGCCAACCTGCCTGCAGACAGCAGAGTAAAACAAGGCAAAAATAAAAGCAAATACAAATAAATACACATACAACTAAATTTACAATGTGATGTACAAAAACATGGACACAATAGAAAACATTAAATATACAACACAACATTTCATTTTATTGTCTGAACCACTTATCCTCACTAGGGTTGCGGGCATGCTAGAGCCTATCCCATCTAACTCTGGGCAAGAGGCGGGGTACACCCTGAACTGGTCGGCAGCCAATCGCAGGGCACAAGGATTCGCACCTACGGGCAGTTTAGAGTCTTCAATTAAACTACCATGCACGCTTTTGGGATGTGGGAGGAAACAGGAGTACCCGGAGAACATGCAAACTCCACACAGGCGGCGCCGGGATTTGAACCCCGGGCCTCAGAACTGTGAGGTAGATGATATATATTTATATATATATATATATACACTAAGTTTGCGGGCGTGCTGGAGCCTATCACAGCTATCATCGGGCAGGAGGCGGGTACACCCTGAACTGGTTGCCAGCCAATCACAGGGCACATATAAACAAACAACCATTCGCACTCACATTCACACCTACGGGCAATTTAGAGTTGTCAATGAACCTACCACGGCGACCAGTTCAGGCTGTACCCCGCCTCTCGCCCGAAGATAGCTGGGATGGGCTCCAGCACGCCCGCAACCCTAGCGAGGATAAACGGAATGGAAAATGAATAAATGTATATATATGTATGTGTGTGTAAGTGTGTGTGTGTGTGTGTGTGTGTGTGTAGCCTGCAATTGGCTGGCAATCAGCCCAGTCATCTGCGATCACACTGCAGCTCACCTGTGACCCTTATGAGGCAAAGCAGTAAAGAAAATGGATGGATTGCTGTTTTATGATCGTTATCAATTGAAATTTGCAGAGTTTGACCACTACCACACTTCACTTTCTGCCACCTTGTAGCTAATTTGAAAACTTTTAGAATTAGTGTGGCCTTTTACTTTGTTAAATATTTCATAATATATTGGAATTATTAATGCGGTGCAAAAGAAAAGGACATGTCAAGGTATATTATTCATTGCACTGTGGCAGTGTCTTCACAGGACAATGATGTGGGGAATTACTTTTCGCCCTTATCCATTTAATATCTGAAACTGTGGTTCTCACCCTCATTGTTAACGCTACTCTCTGTGGGCATGTATCGCAGGCGTGGTAGAATCATGAATGAGATATAGTCTTGGGCATCATCGCCAGCATCATTTCTTTCACCGTCTTCATGAATACATCTCTGCCTCAATGACATTGGCTTCCTCTTGTCTGCACCCGCACTCGCCCCACTTAAGAGGCATTAAGCAGTCTAACACTATTTAACTTGCATGACTGATGGAGTGTTTTAACCACCTGAGGGAATGTAGCATCATTTTCAGTTTCATGTTTTCTTTGGGTTAAAGGAACATTTTTGAAATGATTATATTTTATTTTAACCAATCAACCAACAGCGGGCACGGTGGACGACTGGTCCTCACAGTTCTGAGGACCCGGGTTCAATCCCCCGACCCCCGCCTGTGTGGAGTTTGCATGTTCTCCCCGTGCCTGCGTGGGTTTTCTCCGGGTACTCCGGTTTCCTCCCACATCCCAAAAACATGCATGAATTGGAGACTCTAAATTGCCCGTAGGCATGACTGTGAGTGTGAATGGTTGTTTGTTCCTATGTGCCCTGCGATTGGCTGGCAACCAGTTCAGGGTGTACCCCGCCTCCTGCCCGATGACAGCTCGGATAGGCTCCAGCACGCCCGCGACCCTAGTGAGGAGAAGCGGCTCAGAAAATGGATGGATGGAACCAACCAACCACCCAACCAACTAGTGCAAGAAAACGAGGTCTATCAAGGCATGATTAGATGAGTTTGGTACAGAAGAACGTAAGAGCTCTGATCTCAACCTCATCAAAATGTTTTTTTTAATTTAAAATTTCTACTGTGTTTTAGTGTTAAATATCCCTGGTGACCATTTACCATAACTGATGTAATAGTTTGAGTTGATGTTTATCCTAATCTACATGTGATATAGAAATAAATGTTATTGTTTTTCTGCTCACACACAATGACTGTTCAAGTGTAGTCATTGTTGTTCTGCTGCAAACAGTCAAACAAACACCCACAGTTTGGCGCCATTATAAACTCATCAATTGCTTGAGCTATGCGATATAAAATCAAACTTCACTTCTTCGCTTTCCTCCAGTTTGTTGTCGATTGTTTCCAAAGCTAAGTTCTGTCAAAAAAAATAAAATAATAATCATGTCATGATGATTAACAGGTAAGCACTGGGAAAAGGCGAGAAGAGGAAGCATGAGCCTTGTAGCCACTCATGGGGATCAAATAGGAAATGAAAAGAACTCCAAGTGGGCCAGCAACCAGTTTGCAGTCTGGTCAAATCACATACACGTTCAGATGCATGCATAATATCCATATACACCTGCCACATACACACTGAGCTACTGGAGCGAGCGCTTATTGCAAGAGGCTCAGCATGCTAAACCAAGTGATGCAATCCCACAGTGACACTTTCCTCATTATGTGTCGCACTGCAGTCTTTCAGCTGATGCGATGATCTCATAATGCTTCCCTTCCACACGCGTGCTACATTTTTTATTTTGCTGTCAAACATGGTTAAGCGTCGAATGTCATCACCTTTCTGCTATGCAGCTGTTCAGTTGTTCCAATGCAATGACCAAATGGAAAGGAATGAAACCGACGTGGAGCATTGTAATATGTGATTTTTTTTAAACTTGTTTTGATCATTTATTGAGAGGACATCTAATAGAATAACACTTATAATATGACCCCCCCAAAAAAAAAACACCATCCAAGAAGTGTGTTTTGTCCTCTAAACTCTTCAATAAAAGTGTGATCCAAGCTTGGGTTTTTACTCAAATCTGGTGCTCCCAGATCAGAGACCCTCCTGGCTAGTATGACTCCCCTCTGCCAGGACCAGGATGGAGTCCAGAGAAAACAAGCCAAACAAGGTCACCAGAGGTCAGGGACAATTTTTACGATCAAAACAAACTGCAGGCTCTGTAAATAGAGGGCTTAATTTATAGGAACGGTCACCGGCTTTGCGGGCTGAACAAGACTTGAATTGATATCAAACAATACCCCCCCAAAATCTACTTTTCCTTCTGAATATATGTAGCTACGATTGGAATGTGACCAATCATGTATTTTCGTTGCCTGTATTAATGTTGTATAGGGAGCATGCTAAACTACAAACCAGTATGAAATACTTTTTCGTAATTATATTCACTTATATAACAATATGGTTTCTAATGGCAACGTTGAAAATTATGTGCATATATCTTAATCACAGAACAACATACATAATGAACGTTTCATCATTATTTAGTTTGAAATATCGCAACATCATAATTATATTATGATAATTACCCATATAGTTTAGTTTCAATTGCTTTTATTACATTTCATTGGAACTTTTCATTGTTGTAATTACCCTATCTTTCTTTTCTGATTGGAGAAATAATCATTTCATATTAAGCGTAGGTTACCGAACATGCAGGAATATTGTATACTCATTAAAGGGGTAGGTTTCATCCATAAATTTAACACTTGCTATTAGCTACGTATAATAATGGCATAAAAATGTTTGGTATTGTCCTCAATATAGCCCCTCAGGCATACTGCACATCTGCATGTATATCTCATTTTCATTAACACACAATAACAATGCAGTTTTTTAATTGACCTATTATGCATACATTACTATTTTACATTACTCTTTGTTTTAAATGTTTATCAGCTTTTTCTTTTTTTCCCAAATTTGTTTGTAAATGCTTTTTATCATGTAAAGCACATTGTGTATGAAATACATTTGCTTTGCTTTATATGACCGATATTACATAAAGCAGATATATAATGCATTTTTTTTTCACAGCTCCCAGTGACATGCTTTCATCAAACTGCCTTAAGGATAAAGAATGGCAGAACACTTTACACACCATTTTGAAATTAGCCTGTTTTTAGGGCCAGTCCTCGCTAATGCAAGTGTGTGACTGTATTCCTCGCCCCATTTACTGCTGGGTCTATAATGACTGTGGGATGGGTGTGGGGGGTGGGGTGGGGGTTAAGAAAGAGTCGCTTAAAGACACATTTTCAGAAATAAGCGAATAACAAAAGATTTACTTGGTTCTTTGATTTCACCCTTGATGGGTGGGCAGACACTCAGGAGACCCAACTATTTGTATACACGCAAACAATTATTATTATTATTATTTTTTTACATTGTCTCCATTAAATTTAGCTCACGTTGAGCTACAGGTCCCGTCTTGGCCACTAGATGGCAGAAAAACACAAAGGTGTCCTCTCTTTAGGACAGGAAATCCCAATCCATTCTTATATGCTTTCACAAGATACCTGCAACCATTTGCATATACAATGTGGAATCCAATTTGCATGGGAAAAAAAACACTTCATTATCTGGATGATGCTGTAGCCTTTTATGCATGTGTATGCTTCTTTAGTGTGAGTGTACCATTTGCTTGAGCGCAAGCCTGTGTGAGAGCAGCAGAAAGCGTTAGCAGTCTCCGCCTGATAGAGCCAGCGCTGGCCGGTCAGGGCCGCTTTGCATCAGCAAGTGAGCTGGCTGACATATTATTTTCACCTCTGGGCGTTGGACTTTATCCAACCCGAATAGTGCTTTCAAGGTGGTTCAACAATATCAACACGAGAGTTCAAATCACTGGCCCCAGAAGTGAATAATTAATTAACTTAAAATGACTTTGTTGTCCATTGAGAGCTTGATGTGTAGAGAGTAAATATTCAGCTAAGCTTATTCAAATGCTCACACATGAACTTCGCTTTGATGTAATTACTAGGGCCTGCCGCATGTGCTTACTGTAGATAAAGCCTGTTTCATGCTGCGCGCATGCCTTTCAACGCTCCAAACTGCAGTTGTATATGCTGCTGTGACCTTGAGATTGGCGAAGAGGACGTGAAGGCATTGCCGGCAGCAGAAAGCGAAGTCGCACACTTCCTAATCTCCAGAGGCTGTTGCTCGATGAGGAATGCCGATAGTGAGCCTCGGCGACGTCTCCAGCAGTGCAGATAGGTATCGCTCCAAATTTGAGCCCTCGAAGTCAGGCGAAGGATTTGAACACAACTTTGAGCATCTGTAGAGCAACCTCATTTTCTGCTCCGTTTCACGTTCAATAAATGTAACACAATTGAGTTTGAGCAGTCGATACAGCACATGCGGACTCACACAGTTAAAGCTTTTGTACAAAGCCCACTTTTTTTGGTTGTATCTGTTAATAGATCTGATCAGCGGTGTCGCTCACCTCATGTTGGATCTGTGAGAAGGGGACAAGATAGAACCTCACTGCAACAGCAACTAATCCAATCACATACATACACACACCAGTAGCTGAATGCAAAGATTCCTGCCTGTCACTTTTTTTTTGGAAGCTGTCATAACTGCAGCCCCAAGCCATAGCATGACTTATTATTTTTTTTTTGGGCAACAACCCCGGTGCTTTCATCTCCATGCATACCTGAGGCGGTCCACCACCAAATTCACACTCTTTATCTAGAGCATGATCGAGTCAAAAAGCATTTTGCTTTTGGGTTTTTGAAAAGTTTTGAGGATGACAAAATTGAAGTTCACACAAACTTGCCAAAATAACTTGCTGTAACAATGCTGTAATGCCAGGCGTGAAGTTATTGATGTCACGTTGTAAAGAAACATTGCTTGCATGCGCACCAACTGCGATTCCTCACAGGTCCCACTCAAAGCCATCTTTTCACTACCTTTTATTGCGTTGACGTAGAATTTGAATGAACATTAATGCAACAACCCCCTTGTGATCCACATCGCTGTTTTGATTGTGCTTGTGGAAACCTTGACTGAACATTTAACATTTTTACAGACTTAAACTCCCCTTAAACAGTTTTCGCTGATTGTCTCCAGCACGCCCGCTACCCTTGTGATGATAGGCGGCTCACAAAATGGATGGATGGATGGATGTTAAGTGAACTGTTAGAATATTAAATCTTCTTGGAGTATCGATTTAATTGTGAAAAAACACTTTCTTTCCTATTTCATCTGTAATCACTATAAACAAATATCAGTTATTCATAATTGATTGTTAAAGTTTCAAAATAATACTCTGTTCACATCACCGATAGTGTAGTCATGTAGTGATTCCCTTGCTTGAATTTCATGCAGGTAGTGTGTGTTGCGTTCCCACTCAGTGACAGTGTGAAAGTGAGTGTGAAAGGTTGTGGGTTTCTATGTGCCATGTGATTGACAGGTGACCAGTCCAGTGTGTAATCAGCCTTTTGTCCAAAATCAGCTGGGACAGGCTCAAGCTCCCCGCAGTCCTGAACAGGGCAAGCGGTATAGAAAATTGATGAATCGATGCTTTGTCAAATGTCATCCGTAACTACTGATATCAAAACATTCCAAACAAACAAACAAACAAACAAATAAGAACTTGTCTTCAAAGATAAGCATCATTTCCAGAATGTTCTATATCATTGCTTGCAATGTTTGATTCCCTTGGCTTTCGTCAGATCAGCACACAACCGCTTTATGTTCCCATGTGACTTAGGCTCGTCCTCGTCGCATTCACAAAACGATGTGTTTGTGGGAGGAAGAAGAGAAGCCACCTGACATCGACTCAATTGACCCAGCTATCCTGCTGGATTGAACAATTTTTGGCAGAGTGAACTGTGTTTCAAGGTTATTGCCAGAGATGCAGTGGAACGTAAGGCAGCCTGTAATGAGTGTTTTCCTTTGGGATGGACAGTGACTTTGTGGGTGGCAGGTGATTTTTGGGCCTCGGGCTAGAGAGGAAGGATTATAGACTCTTCTGTCATATACAGGTAGGAGAAAAGAATTTAGATTGATGAACCACAGAGCACAAGTTTCTCTTGTGGATGTCTACTGTATATCCATCTTTCTTTCATGTGGCAAGTCGTAATCCCCTTTGGTTCGTTTTACTCAGACCTACATCTAAGCTTCCATCTATTTCTGAGCATAATTGATTTTTTTTTCCTGCTCTCGCATCCATTAAAAGCAATGTATAATACATGTCTGCAATGAATCAATTACAACCCCAATTCCAATGAAGTTGGGATGTTGTGGTAAACATAAATAAAAACAGAATACAATGATTTGCAAATCATGTTCAACCTATATTTAATTGAATACACTACAAAGACAAGATATTTAATGTTCAAACTGATAAACTGTATTGTTTTTAGCAAATAATCATTAACTTAGAATTTTATGGCTGCAACACGTTCCAAAAAAGCTGGGACAGGTGGCAAAAAAGACAGAGAAAGTTGAGGAATGCTCATCAAGCACCTGTTTGGAAGATCCCACAGGTGAACAGGCTAATTGGGAACAGGTGGCTGCCATGATTGGGTATAAAAGGAGCTTCCCTGAATTGCTCAGTCATTTACAAGCAAAGATGGGGCAAGGTTCACCTTTTTGTGAACAAGTGCGTGAGAAAATAGTCAAACAGTTTAAGGACAACGTTCCTCAACGTACAATTGTAAGGAATTTAGGGATTTCATCATCTAAACAAACATAATATAATCAAAAGGTTCAGAGAATCTGGAGAAATCACTGCATGTCAGCGGCAAGGCCGAAAACCAACATTGAATGCCCGTGACCTTCGATCCCTCAGGCGGCACTGCATCAAAAACCGACATCAATGTGTAAAGGATATCACCACATCAGGAACACTTCAGAAAACCAATGTCAGTAAATACAGTTCAACGCTATCCGTAAGTGCAACTTGAAACTCTACTATGCCAAGCAAAAGCCATTTATCAACGACACCCAGAAATGCTGCCAGCTTCTCTGGGCCCGAGCTCCTCTAAGATGGACTGAGGCAAAGTGAAAAAGTGTTCTGTGGTCCAACGAGTCCACATGTCAAATTGGTTGTGGAAATTGTGGACGTCGTGTCCTCCGGGCCAAAGAGGAAAAGAACCATCCGGACGCAAAGTTCAAAAGCCAGCATTTGTGATGGTATGGGGCTGTTTTAGTGCCAATGGCATGGGTAACTTACCATTAATGCTGAAAGGTAGACACAGGTTTTGGAGAAACATATGCTGCCATCCAAGCAACGTCTTTTTCATTATTTCAGCAAGACAATGCCAAACCACATTCTGCACGTGTTACAACAGCGTGGCGATTTAGTAAAAGAGTGCGGGTACGAGACTGGCCTGCCTGCAGTCCAGACCTGTCTCCCATTGAAAATGTGTGGCGCATTATGAAGCATAAAATACGACAATAGAGACCCCGCACTGTTGAACAGCTGAAGCTGTACATGAAGCAAAAATGGTAAAATATTTCACCTACAAAGCTTCAACAATTAGTGTCGTCAGTTCCCAAACGTTTATTGAATGTTGTTAAAAGAAAAGGTGATGTAACACCGTGGTAAACATGACCCTGTCCCAGCTTTTTGGAACGTGTTGCAGCCATAAAATTCTAAGTTAATGATTATTTTCTAAAAACAATACATTTGATCAGTTTTAACATTAAATATCTTGTCTTTGTAGTGTATTCAATTAAATATAGGTTGAACATGATTTGAAAATCATTGTTTTTATTTATGTTTAACACAATGTCCCAACTTCATTGGAATTGGAGTTGTAATATAGTTACTTGATCTGTGACTTCTTATATTCATGTAATATGTCATGTACACAAGAAAATGAACCCTAAGTCATAAGCAAGTCGGAGCAACAAGGACAATCTCAAAATCATTGCCTTGTTTGAGGTACTAGACACAGATGCACTCCTCTATGGATGTGCTGCATATAATGACAGTAAATAGTGCGTACTAGAGGAATTAAACCTTGGCTTTAATAATTAATAAAACACTTCATCAGGCTCCACATTTGTTGCTCAAGCAATGAGTGGCATTGCATACTCATCTCTGTAATTAGTGTCACCACAGAAAGGTATTGGAGAATGATGGAGGAGACGGAGAAGGAGAAAGAAGAGGAAATGAGCAGCTACAAAGCCTGATAACACGGTTGGACCAAGTGGCTTATTTGGAAGATAATGAAAGGAATAGTGAGTTGCAAGAGGTGGTCATTTCAGGTGATTGGAAGGAAATTGTTGGATGCTTCAGTCATCCGTTAGTGGTTTAGACCTAAATAGGAAAAAAGAATGCAATAATCATTATATGTATTTATAGCCTGCAATGATCATTTTTAGATCTAGCATGGGGCCACATGGGCCACAGGGATCGTTTGCTACCAGGAACTCAAAGTTCCTGGGCAGGTTCGTGGAAAAGGGGGTATTACATGCTCAGTTTTGAGTGACACTGTCAGAAAGGTAATATCTAACAATGTGTTTATTATTGTGATTGTAGTGTACAGTGGTGTAAAGGTAAAATATTTAATACAGTCCACATGTTGGATCACATTAGACTGTGCTGGTGTACCTAATGTTGAGGTTGCTGAGTGTTTTTTCCCCGATCTATTATGTTTTGACCTCATTCCATTTTCTAAACATGTTTACTAGAGACACCCATGGAAAAGAGAAAGAGGTTGAGTGGGTTCATTCATTACTGCTATGTCGCTGAAAGGTAGATTGGTGCAATAAGAAGGAAGAGACGAGAAACATTTGCTGTGGATGTTGCTGCTGGAGCAAGTCAGGAAACAAGATCATGTCATGTATTCACATATTAGGCCCGGAGTTCTAATGGTGCCTTATTACTGCGTCAAACAAATGAGACTTTGCAGCTACCTCACTGAACACCAGGTTGCATATATATATATATATATAAAGAATACGTTTTTGCCCAGTGTATCTGATACGATATGAAATGTCTCCGTGAAGTAGCTTATGCCAAGATAGAGCATGTTCATACATAGTGAGTATGGTGCAGAAAACAATGTACATGCCCCGCAAAAGCTCAAAATCTTAAGAATATGTTATTTCTAGTCAAAACTAATTACAATTAGATGCATCACATACAAAATAAAGAAGTAAAAAGTATTATTTTTATTATCATCTATTAATGGCAAGGCTAGCCCTATTTTGGGTCGTCCACCAAATCGTCTTTTTCAAGGTCAAATTTCATCAGGGTACTTCGATTATTTATTTTATTTATTATTTTTATTATCATGATCATGCAGAATGGTGGATCTGTATGCCTTTTGTGCTGGAGCAGTTTTGCTGTGCAACAGGGGAGTTTGAAATACTCAGGAGGGTACTTTCCAAAATTAGGTCATGGGTTCAGGCCACCCAAAGTACTCGACCCAGACTCGCCCCTGCATACCTCCATTTTCTGTTGTACTTGTCCTCATTACTGTTGCAGGTGAGCTGGAGCTTATCCCAGCTTCTTTGGGCGATAGGCAAGGTACATCCTGGACTGGAGGACAGCCTATCACAGGGTACATACAGAAAAGCAACAATTCACAAACACATTCACGCCTACGGACAATTTAGACTATCTTCAATGAACGTCAGGTAACAACGTTACACTATGTTCCCGGCTACCATGACAGCCTCGTTTGCCCGCAAACATTAATGCTGAACTTGGCATGACGAAATCTACTATATACAATCCACATTGTTGCGTAAGGATAAGAAACACGGAAACGTCTAACAAGTCAGAGCTGTCTTGCAATTTTCCTTTTATTTTAATGAACTTAAAAGCAAACGAGATGCTTGTCAGTTCTCACTTAGGCAATGTTGTATGGTTGAAAAAGACACCAGGCGCCTCCAAAGCTCAGATGCATTTCAAGTGCAAAACAGTTTTGATCAATATGATGCTTTTTCTTGCCTCTTCTAATTCCCATGAAAAGCTTGACTGAAAAATTAACACGCTGTCCCACAGGTGAAACCTTCCCACATGGTTCTATTACTGCCTGCCTTTCTGTACACACTACATAAAAATTCCCTTCTTGTCTCTCACGCAGCTCAACACTGCAGAAACTAAAGGCCTGCTGATCAATGGAATCTTAATTCTAGTGAGGATTATAATAGAGGCATTAGGGTCCATTGATTAGAGCTACAAGTGCCTGCTGCAGGGTGAATGGAAAGTCAATAGAAAGCTGACAAAGTCCGCAGACCCCCGTGTATGACACACAGGGAATGTGCGGTAAATGTCTAGAACACACCTCATTACTGATGAAGTTGAACAAGTATGTGTAGCTTAACTTCTTTTGGTGCTTGTTTTTTCTGTCTCTTTTTAAAATGAGACAGGGGGTGAACTCTACTTTTGGTAGGACTCTCTACTCGTTACTATTTTGGAGTGCCCGTAGCTTAAAGACGATAAAAGAACTTTGTCTTGCCGATGCAGCAGTTTACTCTGTGTATGATACACACAGACATATCACCAATCATAAACACCCCAGCCCTGTGCACTTCTTTATGGCGCAATCATGTATGCTGTTTATTAGTCGCTAACTCTGTTATAACACTAATACGGGCATCGAACAACACTCAAATTCAGCTCTGCTTACTTTGTGCGAAGCCACCACTGGCTAACTTAATGAACGTAGTCCAAAGTGCTGTGCCCCCTCCCCCCACGCCCCCCAAGTCTGTGTAACGTGCCCCTTTGCTCGGCCACAATGCCCTTTTTCAGGACTGGAAAATTTAGATTAGCACCCCCGCCCCCCTCATCCTGGCAACGATAGGATTTTGGGGGGAAAATGTGTCATCTGCTAGTTATTTTATTATTTATTTATTATGATGTAAATTAGCTTCACTGCTACATAACAGCGGGGTGGAAATGCAAGAATGGTTTGCTCACAGAAACATTTTCAGGACTAGGCAGATAACAAAATATCTACTTGTGTAATTTCACACTTGATGGGTGTAGAGACTCAACAATTTGTATACAAACAATAAAAAGTAACATGTCCCCTTTAAGTCCCCACATTTTTCACAATACAATTCTAAATTGTATGACCAAATGGGCATTCAACTTTTGTACTCCCACTGTATTTGGTTATCTTTCCGGTACACTAATGGAAACCTTTGCAGTAATGTGTTGTGCAACATTCAGGCACTCACTCACACTGTTACAAATGAAACTGCTGTCAGTGTGTTAAATACCACTTCAATGTTTCAACAAATTAGCAATAGCAATTACAGCAAATCTGCATTCACAATCTATAATTATTATCTCTTTAGCAAGATAACACGCATCTCTCCCATGTAATGTAGTCTGTCTAATAAGAGATAACAGACAGTAATGCAACAATCAGCAACCAGCAGTCATTAAGCAGAGAATGAAGAGAGCAAAAATTGAGCCAACCATCTTTATCGCTGGGCAACATATTTCTCATCCACATCCACTACTGCACGTCATCCTAACTATAATTAACTCCTCAAATTGCCCCTCAATGTTCTCTCACTGAAAATCACACCACCGGAGATGATCTGGTTTCATTTTTGTGTTGGATAATAATAATAAAAACCTGAGCAACTACTGTAGGTGTAAGCATACTCAGGGCAAACAATGACGTGTTGCTTGACAGAGCCCGGCTCATGAAAAAGACACAATTAAGCATTCTTGTCAGGATGAGCAAAATAATCAAAACTTCACAAATGTTCAGGTAGTTTGCTGCGGGATGAAAACAATGGGTATATTGTAGTATATGGTATATTTATGCAAATTCTGTTTGGAAAAAAAAAGAAAAACAATTCTTTATGTTTTTTTTGCGTTTTGCTTCATCCATCCATCAATTTCTTTTTGTACCGCATGTCCTCATTAGGCTGAGTTGGATCCTATCCCAGCCCATCACAGGCCATATATACTGTAGACCAGTGGACACTTTCGTCTTTAATTAGTCTAACATGCATGTTTTGGGAATGGGGGAGGATTTATTTCAAAATGGAGGAACCAAACTCATACGGAGAGAACATTCAAACAAACTCCACACAGGAAAGCCTGTCAGGCTTGCTAACCACTGGTCCACCGATTAAAAAAAAACATTCATCATACTATCAATGACAGGCTTATATCATAAGAGCCAATATTCTTTTTGGCCAATGAGAGCAACAATCAAGGAATCACAATGCAGCCATGAATACTGGATGTAGTGTAACAGCTTGAGAAGAAATACAGGTTGTCCACAAAATCTCTTTACAAATTGGTGGTCACTAGAACGCATGCGAGCTGCTGCTTGTTAGCTCTACTATTGTTCATCATGAGCATAAGCTAACGAGTAGTGTGTTTCCTCACATTAGAATAGCATCACATATTTATTAGTCTCTTTTCTCATTGAACTGAAGAAATTGGTCCTAAATGCAGTATAGAGATCAATTTGTGGCGCCCCCTACTGATATTTTGCTAAAATTGTAAAGAGACTTTGGACACCCTTTCGCACGCTCCATCATGTATGGGTTTACTCCATGACAGAGGGAAGTTAAATAGTAGATAAGTCAAGCAAAGACCTCCCTCAAGGTTGAGCTGTTAACAAAAGAGGAGGAAAAAAAACGAGGAGTGCTGCATTGTCGTCATCCGTGTGCACTCTGACGAGAATGAGGCAGTCGATAGCAATGAAGTCTTTTATTCTAAAGAAACTCAGTAACACAAATTATCCAATGATCCTATCTATCTATCTATCTATCTATCTATCTATCTATCTATCTATCTATCTATCTATCTATCTATCTATCTATCTATCTATCTATCTATCTATCTATCTATCTATCTATCTATCTATCTATCTATCTATCTAGCTATCTATCTATACAAACACACACACGCGCGCGCACACACACCCACACACACAGTATATTTCAATATTTGTGAATAGCGTCTAACTAAATCGTGTTTTCACTGAAAAGCATGTTAATGCTTATTCAGTGATTGCTGAATTACAATCAACATATTTCCTATGAAAGTCAGCACATTTTTATAAAATCTTATTTTTCTCAAAAAATGTAAAAAATAAAATAAAATTGATTCAAACACGCAACGTCCTGGAATTCTATAGGTTATGACTGACAAGTCATCACATTATACGGTGGGAACGGTTACATTGGAACTTGTAAGTTAATTCCTTTATTCATATTTATTTCTAGGTAGGCATCAAAATTTCCTAGGATCTTGCTCAGCACATGTGCCATCCCTCGACAAAGTGTTCGCATAAAACTGCTAAGTAACAAAACAATGTCATCCAAACAAAACCTCTTACCCCCACTAGGTTCCTAATTAAAAACAAACAAATCATTTGACTTAAAAATTACACAAACATTTAATTTACTGTAATTTCATACACAAACCAATGTAGTGTGCATTTAATAGGAAACTATTACCAACGATTTACACATACCGTACACCGTTTTGACCGTTGCTGGGAACTGTAGTACTCCATGTAACTTTTCCGTATGATTCCCGACCAAAATTATCATAGCAATATGATGTTCAGGTTCACACATTCAGTTGATTCCCATAGAGGGTTAACATACTGTACAAGATGCAGACAGAGTAGGTGGGCTGTAGGGGGATCTATATAAAAAGGAGGAGAAGAAAGAGGAATTGAGCTTCGGGCATCAGTAGGTGTGTTACATCATGGAATTGTAAAAAAGATTGGGTCAGCGGGGAGTTTATATCCCCCAGGACTGAATTTAAAAGCTGTCTTATAGTTCATAAACACATCCCACTCCATAAATCAGAGATTTTTATTTCATTGCAATCCTCTGATGTTGTCCTCATGTCAAACCCAAAGATCAGGCTTGCACCTAAAAGCTCCTCCAGTAGCAGGAAGAGTGGACGCTGTCACTACGTCTCAAGCTGCTGAGTACCTCATGTGATCTTAACAGGCAATGTATCGCCTGTGTTTTCCGCTAAGTGTGCTGCCTATAGAGTTTGACATCATGAACATACATTATGAATGAACCAACGTTGTGCTTTTCAGCATTATGGTATTCATATTAGGGGTCTGACGCATAAAAATCTAGCAAACAAGCGACGTCGAATTCTTTATTCATGCTACTGCAGATGAACGGTTGCTCTCACTCTCTCTGTACTATCTGTGTTCGCTCCCTCTCACTCTTTTCCCAGCTTCATCCCCTCTTCCTGTGCCTGTCCACGCTCCCTCCCGAGAACGCATTCTTCCCACTTTATTTCCCGTGAGCCTCGGCTAATTGTGTGATTGCAATCGCTCCACGTTGCTGCCGTGGTGACAGGTAGGGTGCAGTACTTTAGCTCGGGGTAAAAGTTTTACAACACACTGGATGTCATAAACAGAGGAGGGAATAATCCCCATGTGTTGTCCCTGTCATATTTGGAAGTGTGTACTGTACTACATTACAGTGGATTAACTAGTATACTGTCACAAAGAGGAAAAAGATTATACTGCAACAGCCCTGTTTAAAAGTCTCTGGTCCCCACCATTAGCTTTGTTGTTCGTTTTGCAGAAACTAACTAGTAAGACATGATTTACACAGTGTACAATTATGCAAAACAAATTTTCACACACATTTTTAGAATGGGCCAACGAAGAACTTTATACATTTCAGTGAGAATATCAAGTTTAATGACAGCGCTTACTACTTTTCAGTCAGATGGCGTCCCAGTAGCTTGTAACATATTGACAGCGGGAGTTCTGCCATCTGACCTTTCCACCGGAAACGCTGAATGCGTTGCTGTGCATAAGGCCCATTAGCAAGTGTGGGAATGAGAGAGGGGAGGGGCTGCGGTGGGAGGAGGGAGCCGAGTCTGTCTGAGTTTTGCCAAAAGAAGCTGAGTCCCCACGTTTTTCTCCCCGTCTCAATGAGATGCGCAACGACGGAGAATGAAGTCAGACAAAAAAGTAATCCAAAATTCTATAATGTTAGACTAAATTCCTGCAGCAGGAGCCACTTGCTGCGAGGATAACGTTCCTTGTGTTTCGGTCAGCTAGCTCTTTGCACTCAAGTCATTTACATTTAGTGTAGAAATCAATGAATATCTAATGTTAAAAAGAGACATCATTCAGGCTAAATAGCAAAGTTCTGTGTACACTAAATATTTTATTAAAAAGGGAAAAATCGCAAATTTTAATCTCTTTCCTTCCATATTGTGAAAATCAATATGCTGTAAAAAAAAATGTTTTTATGTTTATTGTGAAGAACAATTGTATTTAGTGGATTTGTGAAAAAATGTTTGGAAGGGGAAAAGTAAGGATTTATATTATGACACGGCATGCAATGCTATATAAAAATATAATAATAATATAAATCATATATATATAAATATATTGAATATTGATGAAGCAGTTTAGGCATATTCTCATGTGATATACTGTATGTAACTTCCATCCATCCATTTTCTGAGCCGCTTCTCCTCACTAGGGTCGCGGGCGTGCCGGAGCCTATCCCAGCCATCTTTGGGCGAGAGGGGGGTACACCCTGAACTGGTCGCCGGCCAATCGCAGGGGCACATATAGACAAACAATTGTTCACACTCACATTCACACCTACGGGCAATTTAGCGTCTTCAATCAACCTGCCATGCATGTTTTTGGTATGTGGGAGGAAACCGGAGTAACCCGAGAAAATCCACGCAGGCACGGGGAGAACATGCAAACTCCACACAGGCGGGGCCGGGATTTGAACCCGGGTCCTCAGAACTGTGAGCCAGATGTGCTAACGAGTGGTTCACCGTGCCGCCGTGTATGTAACTTGTTGATATTAATTGTTAGTTATTTTTCACATTACGCAGAATGTGCCTACTGTTTTATTATTGTTATCGGAATGGTAGTTGTGCAATTTTGATTAATTTTTCTCTTTCTAAAAAATGGCTAAGTACATTCATTTGAGATCAGTAATGTCTTGTTCTACTACCAATCATAACTCACTTTACAATGTAAAAAAAAAATCTAAATGATCAGAAAGTAATTGAGGGCAGAAAGACAATGCTACACCATGGATAGTGAAAGTGAGTTGGACCAAATTTTAATCTAAATATTTTATGAATTGTGTGTTGAAAGGGAAAGAAAAAATTATTAACCACCATCTTCAGAGCCCCAGACGTAGAATTATTATTATTTTTTAATGTCACCACAACATAGATATAACATGCGCACAAAATGATAATTTGCAACCAAGAAGTAGGTATAACATGCATGGAATATTAATTTGTGGGTTTAATATCATTCCCATAAACAGCTTTGACATCTGGGTGAGCAAATGGCAAGTGTCCTTAAAGCAAGTGTCTTATATTCTTATTCTGTTCTCCTCAATAGCCTTCAATGCCAGTTTTTTTTCAAAATGTCTTTGTAGCTTATCCCCAGCCTAAAAGAAAATTCAATCATACTACTGTATGTCTTTGTCCATTGTCTTAAGCCCCGACCTCCACTTTATCTTCTAGGAAAAGAAGCTCTCCATTTGCTTGTGCAGAGCCACAACTACTGCACTTCGTGACCACAAATAAGTATTTTATGGCCACAAAATGAGCAATTTGAACGTATTTTATATCAACAGTGTGGCCACAATTAATTGTTTTTCCCCATGTCAGGTCTGGGATTCATCTCCTGTTCTGCGTATGAAGCCAGCAGCAAGCAAAGAGCACACTAGTCTCACACACACGTCACTTCAACGATAGTACTGTGGATGCAAAGTACATATTGCATTGAGTTATATAGTAAAGTATGTTTCTGTAACGTATTTCATGCTTCTTACATTATTACCCAGTTTGCCCCTGCATTGCCGGAACAACACATTTTATCTATTAAACTCCACTTTCATTTGACATGAACTGTAATATAAATCACAGTTTTTGTTTTAATCAAGTGTCATTATTGCTGAAGATTTGATATAAAAAATGCACCTTATTATTATACAAATACGTAAAAATATAGAATTTCCAACTCCCAGACCAGAATCAGAATGGCACTGCACATCTGTTTGCCATCCTCCATGAACGAGGGAGAAGCCTGCTTACCAATGAACAGATGGACAAACAAACATAAATGTCACTCGATTTGAAAAAAAAATACAATTTTGTAAAAAAAAATAAAAAATGTCTGCACTCAGTACTGTATATGAGTTTGTCAACACATTCCACTCAAGGATGGTTGTACTTGGCAAAAATAGATTTTAGGTTTTATGAGTGTTGTCTGTTACTGCATTTTATTGCACCTTTGGGTACAATAGAAGATGCCCTTGTTTGTGTTAAACGATGAAGGCAGTGCAATCTGTTTCGAAATTCATCGATTTTGTTTTTTTGTGTGTGTTTGATAATGGTGTGACGTCTCCTTTTTGAAGGTTATTTCTGCAGCATTTTGCATTCCAATCCTATTTATGCAACTGCTCAATTTTCCCAAATGGTTGGTCTGGCAGCTTGAGTGAATTAAGGTGAATGAAGGAAAGAAAACACTTGAAAACCCCAATGTCATGCCACATAAAAGAGACAGTGGATGATTACACTTCAGAATAGATTTTCAGGCAGAAGCAAATGAAGGCAATGTCACAAACATCTTTACAAAAGCTTAAAGTCTGCGGTGACCCTGACAAAAGTTACCAAATTCCGGCCAACTGAATAAAAAAGTCCGAAAAAAAGCTTTTACTGAACATAACTTGAGTAGCATCTGTCCTTCTCTGCTTTTCAGTTTACAACTTTCAATATTTAGTGCCTCTATACACCATCTCCCTTTCACTTTCCTATTCTTTTCATTTCCTTCCTTGTCATTTATCTTGCTCTTTTTTGCCGCCTGACTTGGCTTTTGTCGCACTTTGTTTGCTGTTCTTTCACTACATCCCACTTTCATTTCCTCTCAATGTTCTTTCTTGTTTTTTTTTTTTTTTTTTTTTTGCTGTTTATCACAGAAATGTTTGTCCTTACACTGGAGAACAAATGTGTGTACAGTTTGAATTCTGCTGGATGATAAAGGCACAGTGTTTTTCCACTATGAAGACTTCCAAGTTGTACACAAGTCATCACCACCAGTGTTTTGAATTTATATTATCGGTCTTAGTGAGGTACTTGCCATTTTGACAAAGTCACTTGATGTTTGTGTTTGCAGTCCCTACGTCTCAATTGACAGAGCTTTGAACACAAGAAGAAAGACAGCCGTACCAAGGTTTGTAGTGAGATTACTCCCTTTTTCTCCCATCAACAAAAAAGGCACAGTTGCACAACTGAATGTTTCTATTATTATTCCTGCTGGTCTGGATTGCCATAGCCTTCTGCAGGGGTCTCCAAACATTTTGCTCAAAGGGCTGCACACAGAACAATCAAAGGATGCAAGGGACACTTTGAAATTCGTAGACTTTAATTTACTAAACCAATCAATCAATCAATCAATCAATCAATCAATCAATCAAGCAAGCAATCAAGCAATCAATCAAACAAATATACTGTATATTGTTGGTATATTATAGTTATTTTGAAAAACTTCTATGTCACAGCTTTCTGTTAAAGGTGATAAGGCGTTAAGTCTCGGATTTTTCAGGATTTTGGGGTGGCCCGCGGCCCTCTTCCCCACTGCAATAGATCCACCCTTACATTGAGCAGCAGCTGAATTCCATTTCCACATTTAGAACCACAACAAAAGCAATCTGTAGCAAGCTGACCATATTTGATGAGCATTAATGTGATACAATAAGTCCATAAATTGTCAATTTGACAAGAAACAGAAAATGGAGGAAACAATTTATGTTTCTGAAACTGAATGATCTCACCAGTGTTATGAAGAGAAATATTGTTACTAATTTAGTTGAAAATTTCTTTGTGACTTTGTATATCTACAAAAGCTTTATTAGTAGTAGTAGTGGTAGTCCCTATGCCTCACATCCCGACAGTTTTTCAACAACCATACTTCTCACGCTGCCCACTCCCACCCTTTTTTTTTATATAGTCGTGTCAAAGGGACGACGGGCCGCAAATGGCCCCCGGGCCATAGTTTGGATACCCTGGCCTACTGTTTAACATTCAAAATAATAATAACTGACAGGCACAGTGTGCCACAGTAAGCATGACAACTGGTGTGGAGGGTAATCTTTGTCACTGTGATGACTGACATTCACATTCACCATCTTTGCATCAAGACCGATTGACATACTGACGTGATCATAAATGGGGATTTCTACATTGACTGACGTGTAGACTGGCCATTGAACAGTGAGGGAAAAGCTGGCCAGTGGTGGTAGAGCGCCTTGACAGTCAGACGGTGCAGAAAGATGTGCCTTCAACAAAAATGCAATCCACAATAAGTACAGTGGAAGAATACCTACTCACTGACTGAGGTAATGAAATCCCTGATGAATTTGAAGTTCTTGTGTCCTTTTTGTAGCCCCCCCCCCACCCCCCTTCAAAAAACCAGAAAAACAAGACAAAAGAAAAAAAAGCTAGGGATAAATTGACACCCTACGGGAAGTACAGTCCAGCTACAATTTGAATCTTGATAAGCGTATTTAAAAACAACAACAAAAATAAATGGACCTGACCATTGACAACATCCTGGGCCATACTCCAGTTTATGTTGACAATACTGTATATCCAGATGTGAGGCTTTACTTGGTAACACTTACATGAAATTATGAAACAAACGTTCTAATTGTACAGTATATCCCTGTCTTTTTGTACTCGTTTTCCTATTTTCTAATTGTGCCGATTGCAAGTTGTCCATGTGCGATTCATTATCTGCTGTCTTGATAGACTTTTGGATTTAGAGAATAAAAGACACAACACAGTGACAACATTAGTGATGTAGTGTTTCACATTGTATGCTTTCATTGTCATTGCTTTAACTATATATGCCCATAAAATACTCTACTGTATGTGCCAGAAGAGACTAAATGATAAGATTATGAATAATACTGTTGCCTTATACTCAAAAGTGTACAAAATACACTAACAAGTATTCTTTGCACTATGCATGACTCTACACAATACCTTCTGTTGTTATCCAAGGCCACACACGGTTCTATTGTTTATTGTCTTTGTAGTGCATGAGAATGAAATCAATTAAAACACATCATACTTATTTTAAATCGAATATTAAAATTATTTATTTTCCATCCATCCGACCTTGACAAAACAATCAAAGTACTTATTTTATTTATACGCTGGAGACAGCAGTCTCATGCAAATGCAACTCACACCATCAAATGCTAACAAAATGACAGCATTTACTTTCTCCCCTTTTGAACCTATTTTTCGATATCCATCCACTGATTTTGTATACCAGGTCGCATGTGAGCTGGAGCCTGTTGCAGTTGACTTTGGGTGAGAGGCGCAGTACACCCTGAACTGGTCGCCAGTCAGTCAAAGGACAGATATAGATTAAAAAAAAAACATTCACTTCACATTCAACAGCAATTGACAATTTAGTTTTCAACGAACCTGTGAATGTACAAGTACAGGAGAGAACATGCAAACTTCACACAGGAAGGTGCGAGGTGAGATTCAAAACCAGATGTGTTACTGTACCACCGTGCTGATTATTTTCAATATAGTACATTACGAAAATTATATTATTGTCTGAAGGATCGACCCTCCAAAAATAGGATCGTGGCAGACCTTGCCATATTTTAATCAGTGGGTTTCTGTGGGGCACTAGCGCATGGAAGAGTTGCAATGACCACATGGCATTTTACATTTGTCAACATTTCATTAGGTTCACAAAAATCAGGGAATTTTCAATGGGAATTAACAGGAATTTATAGGAATAACGGAATAAAACAGGAATTTATAAAATTGAAATTTGGCTATAAATATGGAACTTAAATACAGCTGGGGAAAATATATTTTGCATTTGTCTGGCTAAAATAACCAGATTTCATGCAAGTACAGATCTGCAATCTTTTTTTACTTGCATGTTGAATGGGACTTTTTGGAAGTGAGATAAGCTTTTTATTTAACATTTTGAATGCACTATAACCTTTACTGGTGAACTTAATTTGACCTTCTCTAAATTTATAAATGCACCCGTCCAACTGTTCATTGTTTCAGTATTTTTTTTGCACAACTCCCTGTTGTCTAACAAGGAACTGAATGATACATTTCACAACAGTTTTCCCCCCAAAATTTTTTTCCAACAACGTCCATTTCTATGCCTTTCTGTGACTCTACCGGTCTCTGTATCTCCATTGCGACCCGCTGATGACACGCTAAACTCATTGACAACTTCCTTCTGAGAAAATCCTGTTGGAAGCCTGGTATGGCAAAATACTTGTTGATCAACTATTGGTGACTTGGTCTCATAATGTCAAAATGTGGACAACATGATGAAGATACAAATTCTAATTGGACCAGGACACTTAGTGGTCGATTAATGGATCAAATATTTGTTGTGAATTCAGCGGTTTAGCTTCCTGTGAGAAAAATGTCATATATTGTATATATACTGTATTGCAACATTGAACAGTTGGAGAAGGTCAAACTGAGTTCATCTGTAAAGGTTATAGTGCACATTAGGTTTATCTGGAAATTTCACCGAAAAGCTTAATATCTCTAACTTTTTGTTAGTCATGTACTATATACAGTATTATGCAGATTAAAAAATAAATAAATCACATTTAGAAAACTTTTCTTTATATAACAGCATAAAAACATCAGTAGTAGTATATAAATATAGTATTTAAAAGGTATATAAATATTTACAGTATATTCAGTCCCGGCTGTCACAAACGGAGGCTACAGACACAGACTGGTTCTTTGTCGACCTGGCTCGCACGCCGACTGCCCGTCTGGAGCCTCCTGGCAATCTTGTGGAGCATCACAAACTGAGGATCACCGGGCGAAAGGTTTTCCTTGTTTTTGCGAGCATTGCGTACCCGCTTATTCCAATCAATTCGCTTTAAACGTCTTTGAAGACACAGCTGCGCCTTCTTCGCGTCCTCCCCGACTGCTTCAGCCAGCAGGTTGCTCTGGAAAATGGATTCCACAGATGGTCTCAGGTAGTCCTGGTCAAAGATCAAAGTTCATGTGAGTCTTACTGCTTTCATTGTGAATGTGTTAAGGTCTTGTTGAGGCTGCTCTGAGTTCATTCTTTACAGTCTATCGCCATTTGTGCCCCCTCAGTCGACGTTGCATTGTAAGTAAGAGGCCTCTCTTTAAATATCACATTGTACTGACATTGTACAGTATTTGAAAAATAAATGACTTACTGTCAAGTTGAGCATGTTGTTGAGCAGTATGCTTAATTCCTCAGAGTACTGTCCAGGGATTCTTATGATAGTGCCTGCTGGCATCTTCTCTGCAAGACCTCTTTGTTCTTGGGCAGGAAAATAGCGGCTGTAAAGCAAAAATCAAGACAACATTTGACACGTTATACTAAACAAACTATGCAGTGAGTAAATGAGTTCAAGCAGAGTTTGAAAACTTACCAGAGAGTGCAGAGCTCGTACAGTAAACAGCCCAGTGACCAGATATCACATTTATCATTGAAGGACATGTTGTTCCTTTGTTCCTGAAAAACAGAAGTGAAAAAAAGTGAACGTCGAAACAATTTAGAAGCTGCACTGTCCAGTCTCCACAGAGCCACTCAAGAAAATGGTAAATGTACTCACTGTAGGCCTGTAAGAGGGCTTTCCAAGCTTCACATTCTGCTCGCTGTCCAGGAAAATGTTGTCTGGTTTCAAGTTGTGATGAAGGAAGGTGGCGGGCCTGCCGTTAATCATCCTGTGAAACTTCAGGGCTGATGAGAGCTGGGCCATGACTCGCAGGATGAATTGCTCATCCAAATGACGTCTTGAATGCATAAACACATGACATTAATATTGCACCTTGTCACACAAATTATTCCTTTTTTTTAAGAATACAATATTGAAAATGTTCCTAATATTCAGGACGTCTTTGCAACATCTTCACAATGTCATGAATACAGGGGGTTCTCTCCTTAACTCGAATTTGTAGATAAACAGGAACGTTCCATCATCTATCACTAACCTATGCTAACGCCATAGTAAAGTCACAATAATAAATCATAATTGTTTGTATGAAAAACCTAAATAACAATCAAATGAAAAACAGTATAACGATAACCGAGCGTGCATCCTTGTGCCGCGTGAACACATTCTTACGCCTCTGCACACCGTCTGTGTTCGTTATTGTGGTGGCAGTGGTGTGGAATTGCACTGCATTATGTGTCATGTAGCTAAACAGCCCCCCAAATATTAGGAACACTTCACAGAATGATGCAGTAAATTTGTATGCCACTGCAAACAAACACTGCATGTGAGCATTCCCACAGTCATCTTTTTGAACGTGGAAATGTTGCTTAAAGCGCTCATATCTGATGTCATTAGATTGTGTAGCCTTGTGCACGTAGTAAATTGACAAACGATTGTTCAGGGGGTCTACAGTTTTCGAAGAGTTCCATTTCTATTTCTATAATGGTAACCTGAATTTGTACGTACTGTAAATTGGAACGCTTCGTAGTCAAAATCCTTAACCTACGCTAACATAGATGTAAGTTACAATTTCAGTCAATATTTGTATGAAAAAAAAAAAAATAATATGAAAAACAATAGGTACAGTGGTAACTGAGCGTACCTCCTTGTGCCACGCGACAACGTATTCTTACTCGGTATTGTCGTAAACCGAGCACCCCCTGTATATACAGCCTATAACAAGTCGAAATGAATGGCAAGTCACCTTTCCCTTGATTTAGAGGCAATGAGGCTGGCCAGGTTGTCACCCATGCAGTCCTCCATCACAATGTAGAGCTTGGTGTTGGCGCTGTCAACGATGCAGTCGTAACATCTCACAATGTTTGGGTGCTTCAGCTTCTTTAGGCGCTTCACCTCGGACATCAGCGTCTGCGTCTCACTCTCGGTCAAAGTGTCATAAAAGACCTCCTTCCACAGCAGAAGCTTTGCACACCAAGTTTGGTTGAGACACACATTGCGAGAGGAGAGCAACACATTTGTAATCAATACAACGAATGGAAGAAAATTCATAGCACAGGTTGTCATAACAGTACATTTTTCATGTCGCCACTTGTTTAGAGTTGCTTGACAATAAACAAGAGCTTTAGTGCACAGTGGTGGGAAGTAACAAAGCATAAATACTTTGCTACTGCTCTTGATTTTTCAAATCCCCGTACTAAGTTGAGTTAGCAAAGCTATGGGAACACATTGTTTTGATAGCATGTCCAGTGATATTTGTCCTTTTCAGTACGAGCACTATGCAAGTGTGCAGTTTTTGTGTGTTCAAAACATTTTTACTTTGTATTTAAGTACATTTCAGTTTTGCTTACCTTAAAATTAGTCAAGTAAAGGAGTTGAATCAGTGCTTCTACATTTACCAGTCCTTTTTTTTTTTTTTTTTTTGTAAATTATGATTACACAAGTATACTTCTACTTAAGCACAGACCGCGAGTACTCTTGCCACCTCTGATAGTATATTATGAGGACATAACGACGACAATATTTGGATGATTGACGACTGTTTGCTGTAATTTGAAGAGGAGCAGCACCCAATTAAGGCTGCCCATTAAACAACCAACAACTCAGTGCATCTATTATTTATATTAAACACATGGATGGACAACATAATTACTCACCTTCCCATCACATTTCCGTCGTATCTTCTGGCATCTTCCATAGGAATCCATGCTGACTGAATAAAGCACATCGTACTCGCCATGTCTGGACGTCATTTTTGGGGTCATATGCTAAAGCTAGCGCCGCAGCTAGTCCACCAATTTCTTTCAACTTGGCCTCTTTCTCTAACCCGTTTGCAAGGAACTTTCGTTGTCGTTGTCAAATAATAAAGAGCTTCACTTGTGCTGAAAATGCTCTGCGCTACTGTAATTCTGTCTCTCCGTGGCAGTTATATTCTTTACATGGACGGTTACTAACAGAAAGCGATGTTTATATATGGTGCGCTACACTCTCGATTGCGATTGGTCGGATGTCGCCACAAAACTACTCCTGATTGGTCAGAAACAGACTGCGAAGAGGATGATCAAACGGACCAAAGCGGATTACGTCATACACCGACATCTCTTTGATTGAATGAACGTGCTAATATTTTTGTGCAAGTGCCTCACTACATTCAGCAGATAGCGCTGTGTGTAAAAATGTCTATCGTATTTGTGAAAAATAATGTTATGTTAAAAATGTAATGTTTTTTTCCCCGATATGCAGCCAAATCAACACCAAGCTACACGCGGTTTAAACATTGATTAGTTCCACTTCACTTTCTTTATCTTCTTTGCTACTTGGCTGGTTTTGGTTGTCATCTATTAACACAACAATCTTATGATTAGATTAAGCACCATTTAAGGCATTTGATTAAACGGACAATTCACACGCATGCCCTGTTAGTTTCACAACAATTAATCATCCTTTGAGTAGTTTCAATTGGATTGAAAACAGAAGGTAATATTCTTTAAACATTATACTTATTATTGGGATTATAGTTGGCAGTCATGTCGAACCGTGATTTGTCACAATGAGAAGTTTTTGTTACTGTTTACATTTTGTTATTTAGAGAAATGCAAATGATTAGGAAGGCATTTCAGTCTGTTACAAGGCAGTTGTGCACCACTTCAACTTACAAAAAAACATAATAATAAACAATAATAAGAATGTTGTTAAATGAAAAAAAATGTCAAAGTTATCTTTGGCCTTCTGTTAGCCCAACTATTTAATTAGTTTCCATTTATAGTGAAAATATCAAGTAGATATTTAGTAATTTATAATGACTGTACAGCCCAAGTGGAGTACTGGTGTTTGTTGTAAACTTATAACCCTTTGTGGGAAAGAAGGCACATCAAATCATTCATTCAAATTTTGATTACTGTCTCTTTAATGGATGCTAGTGAAAAACAAAACAAAAACCTCTCGCCCTACGAGTGTGACAAAATAATCAATCAGTTTGCCTAATTCGAATTGGGCAACGTGATTGATGATGACGATGTGCTGATGATGATGATCATGTCCACAACCATGTGATCTTTGATAGAAATATATGTATGTAAAATTGACCTAAGACGATCTAACACATGAGTTCTAGCAAACATATTCTTTCTCTATGACGATAATAATCCTCGCTTTTGACACGGCCAGAGAGAACAATGTTTATTGTTGTGGATTACAAATACATCACAGAGAGCTGTATCTAATATTTCTCCTCAGTTACCTAACCAAAACATTAGCACATTTTTGAAACAGATTTGTCCTGAATATTAATATATAGTGCACGTGTAACACTAAGTTGATGCTCGTCCCATCGGGGGGTCGCCACAATAAGTCACATAAAAGTCACATAAAAAAGTGCTTTGCAATCCAAATGCTTCGTATTCATTACTTTTTATGTTTCCATCCCCATTTAGTTCAGAAAAAATAAAGAATATCTCTTTTGTGAAGTAATAATCTACACAATCCCGGCAAGACAAATGACTCTTTGTTACATTTAATTACTGGAATTTGCTGAGTAGAAAGTTTAGTAATAGCAGCCCTTCAGAGAAATACATAAGCATTTATCCTGTAAGGGAAGAAGGCCCGTGGTTGTTTGCTCTGTAATTAAGGACACCACATTTCCTGCAGCAACGCAGCTCTCTCTCTCTCGCTCTCTCTCTCTCTGTATCTCTCTCTCTTCCTCACCACTTTTCCTCTCCTCTTGTTGGCAGCCCCGCTTGCTCTAATCTATGTCCTTAATGAACACATGCACATACATGAGTACACACACACTCACACACACACACACACACACACACGCACACAAACTGTATATTCTCTGTGAAATCCCTTTAGCTGGAAAGCATTACGCTTTAGTAGTACAGGGCTTCACCACGCACTGCAGTGGCTATATATAGAAGTCATCATAGTTGGTTTTCAGGCCCCCTCATCTATTTTCCCCTTCTTTTCCTTTTTCTTCTCCTTCTTCTGTATTAACCGCATCAGTGGTTTTCTTTTCCTAAAGTGCTTTCAATGGCGGACAGCCCGTTCTGCCCTTGAAAAGGTTACGCACGTTTCATTGTTCCCCATTTTGTCTCTCGCCTTCCGGGAGGACTGCAGGGGAGAGAAAGTGAACAAGATGTGGTCCCTCCTGATTGAGCATGATTCAAAGCAACGGGTTGTCACGCCCAGCTGGTGCTGATGACACAACAGAATCAAACCATCTTAAAGACAGGCAGAAAAAGAAGAAAACAGTAGAAGATGGGCCTGAAATCCCCTCGTGTTTTGCTGTCTGTCCTCGCCACATTAGTCGGCTCATTATACATTGAGTGACCTCATCGTTATTTCCACGAAAAACAGGCCTTTTCCCTGTATGACCCTCAGCCTTGATATGTAAGCCCCCCTCCCCATCATTAAAATGATGCTTTGCTTGAAGACCACTAAGAGACTGACAGTGCACCACTTGATTCACAGTTGTTAAAAGACCAACTGTTGTAGTGCACTGACTCTCCGCTGCTTGGAGTGATGTTGTTAAAGTTAATGTTACATTATGAGGTCTCTCTACTGCCATCTGGACAGAATGTGCATTATGATGGTTTAAGCAGCGCTATTGTCTATGCACGAGCACCAATGTTTGTAAAAGAGGCCTCGTGTTTAGTTTTTTGTGAGTTAAATTTTCAATCTTTTACAAGGACATTTGAGAACGGTTAGGGTGGTTTTGCAAAATGAGCTGCTAACGCCCCTCTGAAAAATAGAAAATCCTGCAACAACACACATTAAAATTTTAATGGGAAAAACATGCGAACATTTTTGGGTGTCAGGGTGGGTGACTGCACCTCTGACACTGTGGTCAGTAGCAACGGAGCACCACAGGTAACAGTGCTCTCCCCTGTCCTGTTCATAATCTACACATGAGACATCAAGTATGAGTCTGAGCTCTGTCATGTGCAGAGACTCAGATGACTGATAATTGGGAGGAATAGACGGTAGACAGGAGTGGGAGTAATGGAGCCTAGTGGAGGACTTAGTGGGGACGGTGCAGGTCAAACCATCTGCAGGTGAAGACCTACAAAACCAAGGAGATGCTGGTGGACCTCCGAAGGGTTAGACCCCATCTGCAGTCTCATAATAGAAATAATGTATCCCATCAAACACTGTTCCAAACTGTTACCTTCGTAAAACCTTTAATAACTGTACAAGACAGTTCTTATTTAATCACGCTCTTCTTCTCCTAACACCACTTGTTGAGGTTGGTCCCATTTTAAGAATAAGGGTTGAAAAAAACAAAACAAGCAAACAAACAAAAAACAAAACAAAAATACATGTGCAGAGTTAATCCTTTGACTTGCAAGATTTTCTGACCACTCATTGAAATGTACTGCATTACATGCACGAAGGCTTCATTTTCTGCTTGTTTTGATAATGGCAGTAGTAGTGTCCCGATTGCACTGAATATCACTTCACAAAGTGCTGTAAGTGGTGTTGGAAATATGCTTAAACGAATATAATTACTGTTTGTTATACATCACACAAACAAATCACATCCGCAATCACAGCGACCTTATTGTTATGTGGTACTTATTGTGTGAATGGTATTGCTTATTGTTGTATGTGTCTCTGGGATGCTCCTTAAGCTGCAAAGAACCCTGAAATCTTTTTAAATACAATATTTGTATTTTTTTTTTTTTTTTTTTACCTTACTACCATGCTGTCTTTTTAAAATGGCTTTTATTCTTAAGCTGATCGGTGTATCGATTTGCCTCTATAGGGTAGACAGATAGAGAGATACTTTACCAGGCCTCCACCACAGTCACCAAAAGTTCATAGAGGGAAAGGAACAGCTCATTATCCGAACCATACCACGTGTCAAACAAGGTGGAGGTAGTATAAAAACAATATGGTCATATTGACAATAATAATAGTTGTCTTAGTAAAGCCAATGGAAGAGCATGTGACTTTCTGTCAAGAAGATGACATGTACTGCACTATACGTACTTTGCATTCTGCTACTGTTGGCCGTTCCATCTGTTAACATTTAAAATGGTACTTTGCTGCAGGCACTGAGATGCGAAGACATATCACTGTATAGTAATGACATAAAATGTATCTTGCATCCATTTGACTACATTGGACATATGATATGTTTCTTACATATCATTGACTATAGTGGACAGAAAAGTCAAAAGCAACCATTTGCATTTTGGAGACACACGGGCTAACCTCAGGCACACACAAAGAACTGCAATGGTGACGCTTGCCAATGTGACATCGTACCACGAATAAAAGTCAGCACAAACGCTACATGCGTGGGGTTTTAGTGAATAGACTCTCACACACGCACACGCGCAGACATACGCAAACACATGCATGCACACACACACACACACACACACACACACACACACATGCACCCATGGGCCATTTGTTGTTTGAACAGCATGTACACATCAAATCTTACCTTCCCTCCTCCTAGCAGCCTCTCTTCAAGCATATATCACACGGCTGACTGACATAGCAAGGGGACGAGCTGCTCCCTCAACTGTGGAGGTCTGGTCTGATGACTAATATTTATGTGCCACCCATGCCTTAACTTACACATTGACTTGGGACGCTTGTTAGCTGAGAAAAAAAGACAAATAGCACAAATATCTGGTGGAAAATCAAGTCAGTAGCCTATAGTATATCACGAAGGACAAGAATAGATAAATATTGCGTTACCTGTATTAAGTAAAGACTTGCCATTTTCCGATTGTAGATCTATGCAATTTACGTTCATTGTTTTTGTCACCTGACGCCTGTATACTGGAATACTAGAGATGCTTTTTAACCCTGCACATGTCAGTCACACAATAAAATGTCAGTTTCGGAAGATTCCAACTTCATTGTCACACCGCAAAAGACTGTAATTTGTTTACAAAAGCTTATTACAGGGAATTTAAACCTTTGATGCACAACAATCTGAAATATCCGAAATGAGTTTTTAAGTTGTATCTTTTGAAACTCAAAGCAGTCTTTCAATAGCTTGTTTTTGTTTTTAGCAAAGGTTACTTAAACCTAAAAAATGTTGCATAGTTATATTTCAAAAATTGTCATGTATAAATGAGGGCTATCAATTGATAATTTTTTTAAGTATACAGTGGCAACGACACAATCAAACAGCCCAAGATTTTGGAAGTCAACTGAAAAATGTCTGTATTCATGACATCACTCAAGACGTCAGCAAATCTCATCAGCAAGCTCATCAAACGTATTAAGAATTAACTAGTGAAGATTGTTTTGCTGTTCCTTTGTTTTTTTTTTTGGGTGGGCGTGGGGAGTGTGTGATGGCATCACAAGCGGTGTTAAGAGTGATGATAAACCAAAGAACCAGAAATGGAACTTAATGCAACATTAAAGGTGCTATCTGCTCAGTCATATGAAAGTCAACCAGCGTCAATAGATTGTGTTCAACTACGGAGTTTTCATTATAATTGCATGGAAAATCAGGTTTATGGTATCAAATTTGATGAAAAAAGAACATGCCTCAGGATTGGCTGATGACAAAAAACATGTATGGATAGATAAAAATACTGTAGATTTAACGGAATTGCTTGTGTTTGCAAACTTCAATGGACAAGCAGTGGACACTTTCCAGAGTAACTGCTAACTAGCAATGTGATGCATAGTACAGTGTTTAGTGTTTTCAATCACTGTTGTAAGTCTGTGTGAAGAGGGATCGTTTTACAGCAAATAAGAATCTATAATACTAACGGCACACAGAATTAAGATAGTCACACCTCATTGTCTTTGCTGGTGGCCAATCCTTATGCCTTGGCAGAGGTATCTATGCATTATCTGAGTGCATCTCATTGCTCTTACTGAGCATGCGAAAGAGAAGGTTTTATCTAATTTTCCTACTGATGGCTGACAGTCTCAGTTGGACCTGTTATGTTATTCATAGACTTGAGCCTACTTGCCCCAGTGCTCCTTAGGGGTGTGATTTATATGCACAAACCAGGGCCCTTCTCAGATCTGGTTAATGTAAGTACGTGTGTGTGCATGCCAATGTGCCGTGTGCTTGACCCTGTAGCTCTGTGTGCAAATAGTGCGGAGCGGTGTATGTTTTCTGCACAAATCCTCAGCACCAGGGTCCCTGCTGACATCTATAGCCTCTAGCTCAACTGTAGTCGCTGTATACGCTACTGCAATAGAAGGTGTGGATATAGAACATAAGACAATACCCAAATAAAGCAAAATGATATTGATGCATCTGAGCCGACTACCGCAAACATGCACATCATCTCGCAGTAAGGGAATGGCAATAAAGAAAACTTATGGAAAAGGATTGTTAAATTATCTCAATAGTTCAAAGAGAGTTTTTTTTGTATCACATTTGGGAAAGAGCACAGTTATCAAGGAGTATTGTTCATCCTACTACAAGGATGATGACATGTTTTACACACTCTACCTGGAAATTTTCCCACTGGTGCATGATGGAAGATGTCACGAGCAAGTTTCCAAGATGTCTTGCATGGAAAGCTTGTGGGACCCCCGACTGCTTAATGAGATCCTATATGCCACACAAGGTTTTTTTTTGGTGAACATCTCTCTTTGTTGATTCAACTCCTTGTATTAATTGGACAGAGTTAGGTGGCACAGTGCAAGAGAGGATTGCACATCCGCCTCATAGTTCTGACGTTGGGTGTTCGAATCTGGGCTTGAGCCTCCGTGTGTTCTCTCCCTGCTTGCGTGGGTTTTCTCCAGGTCCTCCAACTTCCTCTCACATTGCAAAAAAACAGGCATGTTAGGTTCAGTGAAGACTCTAAATTGGGGCTCTTCAAATGGTGGAGTGCGGTCCGGGTCTGGACCAAAGTGAAGGTGACTGACATCCCACCATTTCCTTCCATTAGCAAAATAAGTTTGCACAGTATAGTTGATATATAGTTGAAGCAGCACAAATCCAGAAACTGAAATAATTGTTATTAATTCTTGCAGACATGCAATAGAACTCAATTGCAATCAATCCCATTGAATCAGCATTCTTTTAATTTGCTGCAAAACTCATCGTTCACATCAGGAAAGACCAACTAATGAAAAGCTGCCTGCAGTGGTGCACTGTTGAATACACTCACAGTCAATTCAGTCTAATGACGATCAAGAATCGAGCTCAATTAACTAAATATTGCATTCCTTTCATCACTAACTGGGGAGTAAAAAACAAGCACATGCCCTCATTACACCTACTGAGTAATCGCTTTACATTACAATGTGACAAAAACACACATATGCATCCTGTTGGTAGTACTTCAAATATTCATCCCTGAAATCAACCACTGAATATGGAGTGCTTCCTGTTCAGGGAAAGAACGATATAATGATAGCTGTCTGCCGACATAAAAGAGTTCATTGACGCTCAACCCCACATGGCCTGATGGGAAACTCGTTGACAGAGAAGACTGACACACCAGTGGAATTGGATCCGCCACATGCCTTTTCCCAAGATTTACCTTGACTCAGACTTGATGAAGTGCCCATCGGATGCTGTTACTCACTTTCCTGAAGTTCCTGGACAAAAACAGGAAGGCATTAGCAAACGTGCAGTCAACAAGGTTCAAAATGAAAAGAGAGTCATTTTACATTCATATGCCTCCTCTAGAAACATTGCCGTGCTTGTACGGTAGAGGTGTTTTGTTAGTGGGGAGAACTTTCCTGATGTTTAATATAACAGACACTAGGACTATGTGACTGACTGGCGAGTGGGGTGGCCAACAAATCCATAGGAGTGGCTGTGATGGCCCCTGATGGAGCCCCTGGTCAGCTGGGATTGGCTCTTGCTCAATGCGTGATAGAAAACGGACAAATGGAATCTGAGCTAATGCTATAGAGTATGAATTGCACTTTCTAGAATCCCCTTACGTATTTCGTTTTTGTCTCTTTAGTACAGTTATTGCCATGTAGTGTGCCACGGCACATTGTGTGCTGTAAGGTTTGCCATGGGAAATTATCTAATTTCACTCATCTTTCATCGCTCTATGCCTACAGAGACAGACAGAACAATTACATGCTCTTCCACTAGATGGCAGAAGGCACAATTAACCTGTGTATCCACCTGTCGCCATTCATACAATAGAATCAAAGCTTTGTGTAGTTTGACTCCCATTGCCTTTTGTATTATTACATTGCAAGTTTTTTCACGCACCACATTGACCTTTTCTCATTGTCATTTTTCATAACCTTATTTGCATTTTGTTCACTCAAGTTCTACGTGATCCCTTGTTCAATTAAATTCCTGTTTTATTTATTTATTGTGTTGTGAGTTGGCTTTTGGATCATCATTACGGTTTGTAGCCAAACCTGACAAGCAGTCCTGGAACCTTTTTGACACATCTCTTACAGTGGCAATGGGACCTGTACTTCCATCCATCCATTTTCTGAGCCGCTTCTCCTCAGTAGGGTCGCGGGCGTGCTGGAGCCTATCCCAGCTGTCATCGGGCAGGAGGCGGGGTACACCTTGAACTGGTTGCCAGCCAATCACAGGGCACATGCAAACAACCATTCGCACTCACAGTCACACCTACGGGCAATTTAGAGTCACCAATTAATGCATGTTTTTGGGATGTGGGAGGAAACCGGAGTGCCCGGAGAAAACCCACGCAGGCACGGGGAGAACATGCAAACTCCACACAGGCGGGGCCGGGGATTGAACCCGGGTCCTCAGAACTGTGAGGCTGACGCTCTAACCAGTCGCCCACCGTGCCGCCACCTGTACTTCCCATAAATTCTATTTATTACTGTGACATCGCATAAAGCATCCATCCATCCATCCATTTACTGAGCCGCTTCTCCTCACTAGGGTCGCGGGCGTGCTGGAGCCTATTCCAGCTGTCATCGGGCAGGAGGCGGGGTACACCCTGAACTGGTTGCCAGCCAATCGCAGGGCACATACAAACGAACAACCATTCGCACTCACATTCACACCTACGGGCAATTTAGAGTCTCCAATGTATGCATGTTTTTGGGATGTGGGAGGAAACCGGAGTGCCCGGAGAAAACCCACCCAGGCACGGGGAGAACATGCAAACTCCACACAGGCGGGACCGGGGATTGAACCCGGATCCTCAGAACTGTGAGGCTGACGCTCTAACCAGTCGGCCACCGTGCCGCTCGCATAAAGCAACATCTTGGTAAATATTGTGCCCACAAGCAAAGGATGTGATTCATGTTTTCATGTTACCCATCCCCAATAGAGCACCAATTTGTAAGTCTGCTCAATAAAAGGGCTGCTATGAAGCCGTTTGAGTAGCCTCAAGGCAAAAACTGAAGAGCTAACTTCATATACCAGAGAGATTAATTTGGCCCTCTGTTGGATGGAAAGACAGACCTGTCTCAATGACCCTTATACAGTGTAGGCCCCAAATCATCAAATTCTCATTACAATTTAATTTCCATATTAGCTTTGCATAAAATATATTCGTTCCGAGTGAGCAGTCAGCTTTCAATTACCACCGCAAAGAGCTGTTTAAAATGTACTGAGAGCTTCAAACGGAGAACCTGTGATGACAAGAGATGCATTGTTAATTTTCAAATGCTATATTCCTCAGAGGTAGTGCAGTGTTTTGTGACAATGTGCAGCACGCAGGCTTCTCAAGCGAAAGGGTGTTGTTCCTTCCTGTGGAGTAGGCACTTGAAAGCTGCCAGTCAGCCTGCCTTGTGAGAACGCACAACACAGCCGCTTGTCACAAAACTTCGCTCAGAGCTGTGACATTTTCGAGAGCTATAATCATTTACAATACGACAGGGAAATTATCATCTTTTCATGCCAGAGCAATCAGTCACTTCACCTGCGCTCACCAAATTTGACAAAAAAAACAAAACAAAACACATCTTTGTGCTTTGAGGAAAACTGCAGAAAACTGACGGTGAGAAAATAAGACAATGAAGATTTCTGCAATAAGTTGTCTAATTCATTGTTAAAAATCTAGCTCTCACTCATACAGGTAAATTGGATTATTGGGGTTATTGTCCAACCAGATGGCACTTTTGTTATTTTTCTGTTAAATGAGAATCTGATGACTAATTATCAAACCGGGGTCCATTTCGAGTCTGGTCGGTCGTCATTGGCGGTGCAGTGTACGGGGGATACGAGGAGAAATTGGCACCAGTCTTTTGGTCATAGGCCTGTATCCCTTGGATGAATTTCCAACATGTCAGAAATTTGCGCTTGTCTCTCCTTTGAGTTTTTGGAATAGATTTATGCACACACCGGGTTTAGTTAAGCGTTGCCACGAACATTCGTGCAGCTCATTGGGCCCAGTTATGGGAGAGCTCCTTCCGCGGAGATCATTGTCTCGATGGAGCGCTATTGCTGTATACACTATATTGTAAGCACTTGCTGACCTGCCTTGTCTCACATAATTTTAAGTGACATCCCATTCCAAATCCATATGGTTTAATGTGACATTGGTCTACCTTTTGCAGCTATAACAGCTTCAACTGTTGTGGGAAGGCTGTGAACAAGGTTTAGGAGTGAGTGCGTGGGATTTTTTGCCCATTCCTCCAGGGGCATATTTGTGAGGTCACACACTGATGTTGGACGAGAAGGCCTTGTTCATAGTCTACTCGAAATCAACCCAACTGTCTTCTATCGGGTTGAGGGCAGGACTCTGTGCAGGCCAGTGAAGTTCATCCACACCAAATTCTCTCTGTTATATCTTTATGGACCTTGCTTTGTGAACTGGTGCACAGACATGCATGAAGCATTCCATACAATTGTAAGTTATCTTTACCAATTTGTATTCATTTTATTTGTTGAATACTGTGTGTACCAACATGATTGCACCTGCTTCTTTGGTAGTTTGTTTTGCTGAATCAAGCAGGCCAATTCATCGCCGGTCAAAATCAAACTATCGTGTTCCATTCTGATGGTCAGCGCAAGCAAGTGATGAGTCGCTGTTTGCAGAAATATAAGACAACTTTCTGCTGGTCTACTAGTACTATAGAAGTACATCATGGTTGATTGGGTGGGGGAGTGGGGATGGATAGCGAGGATAGTATGGAGGGACAGTGGGAGGAGGAATGTTTTCTGTCACTTCATTTGTAATGTGACCACCGCGAAGAGACGGAGTGTAGGGGGAGGCGAGACGAGGCGAGCACTTGTAAAGTGAAAGTGGCACACTGCTGGGCCCCTGGGATGACCCTGTAAACACTGCTCACTCAGTGCTTTGATTACAGAGGCAGTGAGCTATACAGAGGGGGAGGAAAGAGGGAGGAGAGGGGTGAATGAAACCAAGACAACATGGAAAAGAAAAGAGGGAAGCGTGCCAAGAAACGGTAAAGGCATGCTCTATGTATTTGCATTCATTATTGTCAGGATACCAACAATGGAATTAAAGTATTGGGCAGCTGTGGCCCAATGGTTAAGATCATTGGCTGCCACCGTGGAGGACCTAGGTTCAAGACCCCGACTGGACCATCCGCCAACGTCCCCCGGACTCACGGCTGTGGTGTCCTTGAGCAAGACACTGAGACCCCGAAATGCTCCCCCGTGCGCTTCAGCCCCCTGCTCCAGTGTGTTCCACTCACATGTGTATGTGTTCACTGTGATGGGTTAAATGCAGAGAACAAATTTCGTGTGCATGCATGCATGTTCATGACAATAAAAGATGATGCTTCTTTATTCTTCTTCTAAGTGCGTCTCTGGGACAAGCAGCACCAATCTGAAGGCCAAACACATTCACTGCTTGTCAGAATAAAGCCAGACAGTGAGACGAATTAATGAGAGTCGTTCTTTTTCTCCCTCCGTCTTTGCTCTCATGGGACTTCCTTGTCCTGACAGCCACCTGCGATCACAACTGCAAGCCAGATAGATTAATATTGAATTACTTTTCAGAATCTCTCTTGTCATTCGGCGTTGTGCTTGTATCCTTTGCTGAAACATCACCAACAATATCATAGAAATACCAGTGTTGCACGTGTGTGAACTTTAAATGACCCTCACTTTCTCGAGTTGTGCTGAGAAGAATACTTGTTGGATTATTGTCTACTTTACTGTCAGTCATTCATGTCTTAGAGCAATTACAAGCATTTCATCTCAACTTTTGAAACATGGATAACAATGTTGACTTATGTTTGCGAGATGACTTAATACTTTCCGTTTGGTGAATCAGTAGTGAGTAATTCATACTGTTTTTAGCACTTCAGTTGTCTGTCCTTATCTATTCCCATGCCAATAATATAATTGACTTTTTTTCATCACTGAGAAGTAAGCTGGGAGGCGTAATTTGAAATTCACCACTGTTAGGAATTAGCATTCTTTTTTTGGTCGAGCCTCATGCTGTCCTGCGGTGACTTGAGATGGCGTTGACAGGAATGAAGCATCTTCTTCTGTTCTCACATTCTTTTTGATCTTGTTGAGATGACTGCTTTTGCAAACAGCCAATAAAAGGTAAACAAAAGTGCCTCATTACTCCTTTAATGCTCACAGTACTGAAGTCTTGTGAGGTACACTGAGGTTTTGTACAATGTTCCGATGACTTGTGTGATAGCATGCACAATTGCAAGTAAGAGTCAAAGTTTCTTTGCAAACTCAAAATTGTATTTTCCCTAAAGATTTTGTTCAAATTCTGAATTGTATGACATCGGGGTCATTTATTTGAATTTCGACGTGGTGCTGTGTTAAAACACATTAATTTAGAAATTGAATTACTACTATTAAATGTAAAGTACATGTTGGAAAGAAAAAAAATGTAAGAAAAGAGATTTGTTTCCCCCCCCCCCGTCAGAGCACTGTCTACTGGATCTGATGGGGCACTGTACCACTTACCCCTAATGCAAAATAGCCACTGGTTTGCATCACGGAGGACACAATGGGGCTTTCTTGATTTCATGATCTAGAAGCAGCACCGAGTCCTTAGGCAATTGAAAGAACAGGCCAAAAATAAAATTCTAGTTCCCGTGGACATGCTTTAGCAAGGAAGTGAGAAATGGCAGTTCCATCAAGTTGTGATTAGGAGACATTCTGCAAGCCAAATACTGTTTGTCACTTTCTATTTGGATGTAGACAGCAGGTATTTTAAATGCATCTTCAGAAGAAAAACAAAAGTCATCATCGGGCTCGCTCTGCATCACGCCGCAACCTCAACCCCACACAGACACGCACACCTTTTACCATTGCCTTCCTTTGCTCCTACATCATGAGCTGATTCTCCTGGACTGACAGTGTGGATGATTGGTCCTGTCAGCTCGCCTTTAAGTGGGCACTGTCACGCTGTAGCTGCTGCTGCTGCCGTCGTCCACTCTCCACTGCAACACTCCTACTGTCAGCACCTGCCCACTTCTCTGTGCACTCTGGCTTTCTAAACTTTCCTCTCCTACTCTCTTGAACATCATTAGGCCATTCTGCAGACTAGCTCATAGCACTGCAGGATTTTGGTCTTCCAGATTGTTTTACAGTGTTTACATGTTGACAGACACTAAAACAGTTGCCGTAGCTAAGAAAATACAAAAGAGCAGATGTACAGAGGCTAATTGTACCACGCAATATGAGACAATGATGGTCACATTTAAACCAGGAAGGCAGAGAGACAGAGAATAGGACAAATTGGTGCAGCAAGAGACATGTCTGCAGTTATAACAGGAAAAGACTGCTGAATAGATTCATGCAGGGAAAAAAAGCCCACAGTGAGCACTTACTGGAAATGCTTGTAAGTGATTGTGGTCCGGCTTGATCGTCATTGTAGACGAATAGTCACGTGGCAACTCATTTTGATCCGTACAAAAACATTCACATTACATCCCAAAAAAATGTAGAGATGTCTAAAGCATTGATTGATTTATTTATTATTATTATTATTATTATTATTATTTTTAACAAACTGGCTAGCTAGAGTGATGGCAGGGTGTCAAAGCACTTTATAAAGCCTTGATAAGCACAATTCTAAGATGGGCAATGGAGGGGATCCATGGCTGTTCATCCTTATCATGGGCAACAATTTGTCATTTTACCGATTAGACAGGCCAGGAGAGTTCTGTGCAGCTTTAGAAGAATAGAGATCCAACTGTCACATTGCATAACTGTGAGTGGGGTTGAGAACTTTGCTGGTTGAACCTCACATTCTTCCACATGGGCCTGGATAGTAATTAAAAACAAAACCAACCTTTCACAATAGCAGCATGTTATAATTTTACATTAAAAAAGCAGCTTCACACTGAGTGTACACTGACTTGTAATTAGGAGTATAACTCTGCTGATGCTCTACTCTATGGTCACTATGGCTATTTCTCACATTGTGTTAGTATTAACAGTGGGGCTCATGTTACTGTTTAGAGTTGTGTTGAGGTGTTTGTACAAACTTTGCTACACACTAAAGACATTCCGAAGACAGTGCAAGCAAGGCTTACTGTGCGTGTTTGCCAATTTGGCAGACCGTTCTGCGCCAAGCTGGTTGTTCTGGCACAGTGAGGGAATGTCCTTGGAGATGTGCCTGGCGGGGTGACATCAAATCGATCTAATTTTACGCCCGCTCAGACCATGCTTAACTGCCGGCGCAGGCTAGACCGCTAGTCTAATGAGATTTTGATGGAGCTGCAGGCAGACATTGAGCTCTGCGGACATACTTATTTAAATCACCAGTTGTGGGTGGCGTGGCGCAGAGGGTAAGGCTGCGCCCTGAAACTGGAGGCTCGCCAGTTCGTATTCCCGTCTGAGTGCATGCCGCTGTTGTGTTCCTGGGTAAAACACTTAACCCGCATTGCCTATGAATGGATGTTAGGTGGTGGTCGCAGGAGCCGTAGCCGCCAAAGGTAGTCATGCTCCCGTCAGACTGCTCCAGGGCAGCTGTGGCTACAGAATTTAGTTTACGACCAATAGGGTGTGACTGAGGAGTGAATGAAATTGTGAAGTGTCTTTGAGTGCCAAGAAAAGCGCTATATACTGTAAGTGCATTATTATTGTTATTATTTTCAGGAGTTATCACCAGCTCATTATGTATTTAACAAGTGTACCTGCTCACATTATCTGTTGCCAAATCATGGCCAAAGCAGTGACAATGCTCCACTCATGCACGGATCACTGTGATTACGTATAGTCTCCTTCTTGACAGACAATTGTGCCATGTCTCCATCGAGACTGTCAGTTGCACAGCATTTAACGGGAATGAGAGGAGCCGCTTGGATTGGCGGCGACCGATGTCGGCTGTAAACAGTGGTGCCGCTTGGGAGTGTTTACAGTTCACCCACTTACCCCTGCAGAGCCTGGAGGAAAAAAACAAAACAAAAAAAAAAAACGATTTAAAAAAGAAAACAAGAAAACACTACTATATACTATATATATATATATATATATATATATATAACTGTGAGGCTGACGCTCTAACCAGTCGGCCAACGTGCCGCGAAAAAAACAAACAAGAAAACTATGCATGTTCTCCCCGTGCCTGCGTGGGTTTTCTCCGGACACTCCGGTTTCCTCCCACATCCCAAAAACATGCATTAATTGGGGACTTTAAATTGCCCATAGGTGTGAATGTGAGTGCGAATATTGTTTGTTTGTATGTGCCCTGCGATTGGCTGGCAACCAGTTCAAGGTGTACCCCGCCTCCTGCCCGATGATAGCTGGGATAGGCTCCAGCACGCCCGCGACCCTAGTGAGGAGAAGCGGCTCAGAAAATGGATGGATGGATATATATATATACACACACACACACACACACACCCAGTGGGGCAAAAAAGTATTTAGTCATCCACCAATTGTGCAAGTTCTCCAACTTAAAAAGATGAGAGAGGCACAACTAATTCCTAATTCTTCTTTAACAGACAAAAGCATATATTTATAGTGCATGCTTTATTTGGACTGGATAGCTTTGAAAGTTAACAATGCAAATTTCACGCTATAACAAAAATCTTTTTGGCAATAAAGAAAAGAGGATTGCTGTTAGTAAATACCTGGAGTCACTCTCTTTAAAAACCAAAGACCAAGTCCGAAACCTTGGTGTTCTGATAGATTCAGACCTGACTTTCAATAGTCATATCAAATCAATTACTAAAACTGCCTTCTACCATCTGAAGAACATATCCAGAGTGAAGGTTTGCATGTGTCAAGCAGACCAGGAGTAGCTCATCAATGCTTTTATCTCAAGTAGACTTGACTATTGCAATGGTCTTCTGACTGGACTCCCTAAAAAGAGCATGAAACAGCTGCAGCTCATTCAGAATTTTGCAGCTCGGGTTCTGACCAGAACAAAGAGGTCAGAGCATATTACTGCAATTCTAAAGTCTTTACACTGGCTTCCAGTCAGTTTTAGAATAGATTTTAAAGTTCTGCTACTGGTCTATAAATCATTTAACGGTTTAGGTCCTGAATACATGAATGAAATGCTAAGGGAATATAAACCCAGTAGGGCTCTGAGATCGACAGACTCAGGTCAAATAGTGGAGCACAGTCCAAAGCAAACATGGTGAAGCAGCATTTAGCTATTATGCTGCACACAAATAGAATAAGTTGCCAACAGAAGTGACGTCAGCCCCAAGTGTGCATGTTTTTAAATCCAGGTTAAAAAGGCTTTCTAGAGCATTTCCCCTTTTAAATTATATTTCTTGCACTGTACGGTGTTTTAATTGTATTTTTCTATTTTCTATTTGTTTTAAATTTTCTAAGATGTTTTTTCTTTGTTTTTAAATGCTTTTAATCATGTAAAGCACATTGAGTTACCTTGCATATGAAATGCGCTATATAAATAAATTTGCTTTGCTTTGCTATAAACCTTTATTTGTCACAGTGGCTTGAAAACATTTTCATCCATAGTACAATTAATGAATACATTTTAAATGCTTGTTTTCTTTTTGTATTTATATTGGTTTATATAGCGAATTCAACCAGACAACTGTATCGGGAGACCAGCAGCACAAAACAAAACAGGACAAATCCTCACCCGTAATTTTTCTCCTTTAAACAGATTATTTATTATTCATTTACAGATGTGTGTGTGTGTGTTTGTTTGTATTGATAATCCAGTTGGTGACGCACAGAACCTTCAAATCCTTTTCATATAGCAGTTGTCCGCTACATGTATTACACAACTGCGTGTGTGCGTACTTGCAGGCACTTGAACCAGAGATGCTTACCATTATTAATTATTAAAAATGGGATTGTTTTCTCTTCGTGATAGACCACCTATTGATATGACGGCTGAAGCTGCTTCTTCAATTCTTGACAGAGAGAAACATTGTCCTCTCAGCATTTCAGTCATGATGGCTTCCCTTGGAATTATCTTATTTAGTGTGTCGACTGTCTCAGCTCCTCAGCCGGCTGTCTCCCCGTGTGGCTCTTTCCCCCCCCCCCCCCCCCACATTTTTTACTTCCTGCACTGAAGCATTACTACTCGTGTTGAGTGAATTATTCCCTGAGGTTTGGCAAGGTATAGCTGAATATGAAATACGGGGTTGTACAAAGGTATCCCTCTGCGGAAAAGTCAACCGTGATATCATTAAGTTACCAGAAAAGACTGCAAGATTTGTAGATGTAGATGTCTGTCTGTAGATGTTGGAATCTTCATATGCCCAAAATAAAGTGGAACCTCTGATGTCGAACACAATTTTCTTTCTTTTTTTTTTTTTTGCTGAATAACATTCAGAATTTGCACAACACAGCAATACCTCGACTGATGATTTATTTTTTTTTGTCTTCTGTTGGTAGCAAGAATTTGAGCGCTACATGGTGGCAGCAAACTTCACAACAGACAACAGACAGCACAAGTTTACTTTAAAACTAAACGTAAAACAAAGAAAACAACATGCTTTGCATTTAACCAAATCACATCACTTCCGAAAGTCCACTAGCTTAATGCTAACACACAATGCAAAAAGTCATACACGGGCTAACGTCATCTGGGGTGTTGTGTTGTCTGACCTCCTGGGAGACTTACCACATGGAGTGAGACTATCAGCGCTAAACAAAGAAACAGAAGCGGCAACAATCCTCTGCTGACATTTAACTGAGGAGTGGCGCCCTTTAAAGAAAGTCACTTTAACATGAAGACACACAGGTCAGTGTGTTTAGGAGGGCTCTCATCATGAGCTGTGACACCACTCGTTTGCTCTCACACATCTCACATCTCACTGGCTCATATCCTGAGAGGGAAATTCACCTGCAGAAAATGTTAGAATGCCTACATCAGGCAACCCTATTCAGCAAACAGTCTGTCTTTGGCAATTATTTGATTAAAGGTGTATTTAGGTTACCAGAGAAAATAACCCTCCATAAATTGATGTACATCGTAGACAATGTTAACCAGATGACACATGACACAGTAATCAGCGCAGACGCACAATCAGTGGCAGGCTTCTGTCTCTGACCATACATAATAACTGTACCTGTTGTACGTTTGCTTTTTTGGAACAATGACGGCTGTTCCTGGATTCCAGAATTTCCCACAGGATCAATAAAGTAACTTCAGTACATACCTCCCAATATACCTACTTTTGCCAGGCACACATTCACAGAACAGGCAACCTCCACACAGAAAGGCTGAAGCTGAAATTCAAACCACCAGCATCAACACTTGCAAAACAAGAGCTGTATCAAATATTCCGTCTTAACAAATAATGTTTAGTTTTGATTGACAGACAGCTATTAGTTCACCAATATGTTTATGATTGTGGTTGTAGTTGGCAGTGTTGTACAACTGTTCGGCGCACATAATGAGAGCTGCATATTGTGCAAAAGGGTCGTAATGTTATGGCTAGTCTAGACTCGGGAATCACTGGGCAATAGTAAAAAGTGCAATTTTGTTGTACACTTGTAGCAAGCTGCACAGAAAAAATATTCATAACATAATCTGAGTTGTACACAACCTTTCACCCCAACAATGCTGACTGACATAGTTTACTCTTTGATGAGCCACAACGGTTGAAGCTAGGCTGGCTTTTGTGATGTCCCGCACAGAATCACAAAAGTAGAGTTTTGTATGGCCTACAAAGCGCTAAATTATCTGTTTCTTTACTTTTTTTGGTTTTTGCAGATTTCAGAGGGACGATGTAAAATGTACAAATAGTGATGAACAGTGTTTAATTTTAACTCCTCTTTATTTTGTTTATATATATTCCCGTATATAGACTATTTGCAAAATAGAAACAATACAGTTGATCAAAAACACATTGTTTTATTCAACATATGAAGCGAAAAATGAACGATCTCAAGAGGCCAAACGTTATTCTTATGAGAGCACATTTAAATTAAGACAAAGGTTGTTTTGGATAAAGAAATGAATCCTCACCCTAGAGAATGGCACCATTAGTTTTAGTGAATGGATTCCATGGCTACAATAGCAACAGCACAAGCTAAACACTTGAGCCCAATCGTATTCCCAGCCACACACACAAACGCCTTTGTGCTCTGCTCAGTTCTGTCAGTGTGATTGGTACCCTTTGTGGACCTCAAAGGTCTTTTACTCTAACTCACTTTACCACCTGTCATTGCTTCTCTTCTTCTTTACCCACTCTTTTTATTCTGCTCCCCATTCTATTCATTCTTTTACACCCCACGAGACAGCAGGTTGGCTTCTGACAGTCATTGACAGCTGCTGCGGCATTTGCAAAGTCACAACGTTAATTTAGGAATAAAGCGATATATGGCATCTTCTGGTAAATGCCCTTATTTCCCCAACCACTGTTCTTTTGATGTATCAGTTTTAACATTTTCAATTTCAAACAACAAAATAGAACAAAAACAGTGTGATGTTTCCAAGAGGCCCTTTATTAAACTACTCCTACTAGTAGTATATTTCATTGACATAATGAAACATACTACTACTACAATGGAACCCCCACAAAATACATGTATCATTCGTTCTATCGATTTTCAACTAGCTATTGAAAACTTTATTATCTTGAAATAGATATAAAATAAAAATTAAATTCTGAGGTCAACCAGTGCCCTGCAACGGATTGTGTTTGACATTAGCGATTTCACTGTAGGCTACAATATATACATATAATATATATATATATATATATATATATATATATATATATATATATATGTACTTAGCACATACAGTATGTACTTCATTTTGGGAATTTGCCTGAAAGCAAAGCAGCTGCACTGATGAGACGACAGGTCATCTTTGGAGTAAATCCATCCTGCCAAGTGTCATATTATTCAATATATGGTCATATGCTATTAACTCATGGCCTTATATAACATTGGTACAGTAGCCTTTGAAGATACTCGCATGGATGCTTATATAGCAGCAGTTTTATCAGAACAGTAAACACTTCTTTTAAAGAAACGACCAGTAAACATGGCTTTGCTTTTCTTGATTGCTATGCTGTTTTAACTCTTCCGCTGCCTGTTCCCAACAAATCAGTAAAACTATTTCCCAGGTGGATTTGTAAAATGATCCAAGCTTAATCAAACGTTCCTCCTTTGTAATAGGTAATCACCTTAAATGTTGATAACAGTTCCATGTTCTATACCTAGTTCGTCTTCTTCCAGTGTGAAAAAATTGCTCAAAGTATACACTGTAAAGTCTTCTGCATGCTTTATTGGTTAAGGTCATTTTAATACCACTTTCCACTAAGTTGCACCATATCTCTCCACATACTATGCTTGTGCCTCCATGCAGGATAACAATCTGTCGTCTATCTTTCGGAGTAAATGAAAGAAATGAACAAAATGAGGAATCCGTGCACCTAAATGAGACACAGATATGAGTGATGAAGCATTACAATGATAGTCTTTGTCGTTCTTGGCTGTGCTGCAGCTCCATATCAACGTGTTGCTGAATGGTCCATTACTCATCCTTGGAGAGCAGCCCCATTTGTGTATGCAAGTCCAGTATGGATGTATGCGCAGAGAGATACAAATAATTGTCTTCTGTGCCTCAGAGCTTTTTATTGAGGCAGGTTATACTGCAAAGGATCTCATCACACCGACCACTTTGATGATTGATATTCTCATTATTTCTTTTACCTGCTATAGTGTGTATTCTTAGATGGAAAAAATAGAGAATAAAAGTATGGTGGCAGACAATCATTTAGGATTAAAAATGTAGCATCAGTGATGACTTTATTGAAAAACTTTGGTTGGTTTGAGAAAGTTTGCCTTCATTTTCATCACGGCCTATCCATTTGTAGAAGTCCTACTCGAGTTATTACAGGTAATTCAGTCATAGATACAGCACAGTGTGACACAGTCTGTCATGATGTCCTTGAACGTGGCAATTAACGCCTATCTGCATCAGTAAAGCTGCTCAGTGGTCACAGTGGGTTCTAACTGCTACTGTATATTGTGCTGTAACCCTGCTGTGAGTGGGAATTGTTGAGAATTTTGTTGTTGTTGTTGGATGTTGCAGTAGGGAATTGGCCAAGCTGTGATGGAATGGTTGCCAGTTTGTGTTGTGAATCAAGTGGCAAGGACCTATAGTTCCCTCAACAACTGCTCTTTGAGTTGTGCTTAATATTACACCATATGGTCGGCATCCAGACATATAAAACGTGTGTGTGTGTTGGACAAAGCATTGCATGAATATCACTGCAATTTTGAACTCAATCATACCTGAGAACTTAGGTAGCTACAATAACTGAGAAGCTACAATAGTGTCATCTCAAAGCCTCCAAACAATTTGTCATTGGTTTCCACCTGCCTGCAGTTTACTGGTGACCTTGTCCTCATAAGTGTTGCGGAGGCTCCTGCTTGCATTAGACATAGCTAGAAAATAGACCAGAATAACTGACCTATATTGTACAACTTTTCAGCACCTCTCCATTGTGGTACCAATTGCAGTGGAAGGTTACACAAAGGATGCATGTAACACAGTGATGGGTTGACAAAGTATGTGATTTTTGTGTGACAATGGCAATGCAATGTGAAAACCACAATACACACAAACAATATCCCACTCATTTATAATGCAGAGAGCCTTTACTACAAATCAATATGCCTTTTGCTGTTGCCTTACAGAGACAAGATCAGAAATGCAAAGCTTCATCTTTTTTGTCCTATTTCCTAATTGATTCAGTCCACTGTCTACTGTATATTAAAGATGCACCATTGGGCTGCCCCGTTCACATTTCACGAAGATATTAGAAATAGACCAAAAGACTACCCCCTCTAAATTGTGGCTCAGTCTCGTAAGGGTAAAAAAAAAAAAAAAGGAAAAAAAATTCAACAACGGCATAGTAATCGGCCCCAGAGGACTGCCGATTGCCAGTCCAGCTCTGGCTCGATTTCACTACCAGACCATTTCAACCTGTTAATTATCCATCTTAATAATCTACATCAAAATAGTTTGAAGAAAAAAAATGACCCCACCCAAAATAGGGGTGGCCTCACCACTGTGCCAGTACCTTCGGACTGGGAGGCTGATGTGCTAACCACTATTTCACCGTGTTGTCCACACCAAATCCTACTCAATTTTGAATTGTTCTTCACTGTCCCCCCAAACGTTAACCTCTGTAAAATGTAAAAACAACAACACTTTCTTAAATTTTGAAACAACTGACAACGCACTTGGGGACGCTAGAGTTTTACAGCTGTTTATTTCACTGCCGGTGTATATTGCTTTTCTCCTGTTACATCATTCTTCTTCATACACCGCTTGTTGAAACTGCTCGTTCTTTTGGAGTCAGCGAGCGCACATCCATAGTTAGTCCTTTACCCGCTTACCTTGTGCCTCATGAAGTATGCAGAGGTCTTGCGTGACTTCAAATATGATGGTGGTTCAAGCTCCTGCGAATTTCATATTTCCCAACTAGTAGATGCTTTAATTCAGTGGTATTGGACTTTTGAGGCTTCACTGTACTTGCCTGGGAGTACCTGCTATCTGTCAGAACCTAACCCTAAATCATATTTTTTTTACGTTTTATTCTGAGAAATTCTCAGTGGCAAAGCAAAAGTAGGATTCCCCCCCCCCCCCAACAAGCCAACACATCAGCTTGAAAGCCTACTTGTCAGGGCAGACATACCTTTTTGACCTTTTTTTATGATTGAAATCAGCTATGGTGAGGCAGATCTTGTTATTTGATGTCCTCGCATTAATTGGAAAAAATCAACCAAACATTAAATGTCTGCTTTACTGCCCCCCTAAATGCCATTGTCAGCCTGTCATATCTTTGAAAAGGAAAATGTTTAGCTTGGAGGAGACGAAGCTCTCAGAAATCCAACATCTCAATCACATCCTTCAAAATTATGACCACTCTTTCATCTTACTTGTGATTCGAAATACTTAAAAAAATACATTGTGTACTGTCAGTGTCATTCTAGAGGGTTGGAAAACAGTGAAATACCATACATTAATTTTGAAATGATCAAGAAAAACAAACAAATAAATGTTGACATAAACTATAAGCTACCATTCAAAGGATGACAGCAAGCACCTCAGATCCAAAGGTAAGAATCATAGATCATTTTACACTTGAGACTGTGAGTCCCGGGATGCCCATGTAAGCAAACAATGAGTCCCAGCCCTGGAACAATTGGTCCCTGCAATTTATCATCCAGGAATAGAGACACAGTAATCCTCCTCTACATTGTCAAAGTTGTTGCTTTGTGATTCCGCTACAGTGCAGTTTTTTTTTTTTACAGTTGTTACTCGATTTTTTATACTGTTTGTACAATATTTTTGTGTTACTGTATCCATTGCTCTTGCTCACTCTCACTACATTGTATGTGTTTTGGCCTGCCACAGTAGCAAATTTTTTTAGGATGTTAATATTTTCCCAATAATCACAATATCACGTGAAACTGTAGCATCGTTTATTTTTTTTATGACATACTGACATTATAGCTTAATAATTCAATTATATCTATTTTAACAACAATTAAATTTTAATTCTAAAGAATATTGAACATTAGCGTTGTAATGTAGAACAATAAATATAATATCAATACAATATCATAGATACATGAAAAAAAATATAAATAAAACAGACCCAGGCTCTAAAAGTGCACTTAAACAAATATAAAACATTTGGCACAGAGGTATAGAGTCATTAACGGACTAAAGAGCGCCCCCCCACCCAAAATGTCTTAAAGCCTGCCAAATTTGAATGAATTAAAAAAATAAAATGTATGTACTCGAAAGCATTTGGGCTTTCTCACTGTTTTTAAATGAGATGTCATAGATTTTGACCTCTGTAATTTTTTATTCTTTATTATTTATTGTATGAATGTTGTGAATGAATGTTCTCCCCATGCCTGCGTGGGGTTTCTCGGGGCACTCCGGTTTCCTCCCACATCCCAAAAACTTGTATGGTAGGTTAATTGACAACTCTAAATTGGCAGTAGGTGTGAATGTGAGTGCGAATGGTTGTTTGTTTATATATGCCCTGCGATTGGCTGGCAACCAGTTCAACCTACCCGATGACAGCTGGGATAGGCTCCAGCACGCCTGCGACCCTTGTGAGGAGAAGCGGCTCAGAAAATGGATGGATGGATGGATGTTGTTGTCTTATATACTGCATAATTGCTGCTGCCTGTATACTTTCTGCTGCCTCTTGCATTTTGAAAAAGAGATTTTATATCTCAATAATCTTATACCTGATTAAGTAAATGCTAACTAAAATATACGGCCCTCGAGCCGCTGGATTGTGATGTGAGACCTTCACCTGTCAATCTAATGAGGCTGAAAATGAGTTCGCTAAAGTCAACTATTGCCTGAATATTGATCATGTGTGCTGCTGTGGTTATGGTAAATAAACAGTTAACTTTCCCATGTACTGTGTGTGTGTGTGTGTGTGTGTGTGTGTGTGTGTGTGAGAGTGTGTATTACGTGGGGCACGCGTACACAACTCCGAGCGCTGACGTTTTAAACGATGTCGCCGCGGTCGAGTGTGCTGTTTCGCACCTTAGCTTGCTAGCTCGTTAGCTCGTAAGCTAGTGGATGTAATTAATAGTTAACTTTCCCTAAAGTTTCCCAGTTGTGTGCATCTACGTTCTGTTCTGCCAGCGGCTTGCTGCATGGTGAGTGTTACCACAACAATGAAAATGTATCGAGTGCAGAACGACAACCCGCCCTACTCTGCCTCTGATTGGCTCGCACCAACACAGGACACATAATTTTAGTGTATTCCCCCCGTGAGTCGCTGTGTGGAAGCTCTTCCCCAACACACATACATACGTAGGGCTGGTTTTAAGCCATGCATCTACAGCCGCAGATTTAAATCTCTTCATGCGTCCCTGCTGATTTTTGTGCATCTCAGACGCAGGACGCACATCAAACGAGATCCCTGAAAAGCCAGCAGGAAGTGGACAAAGAAAGGAAGCGTATTGATTCACACAACACAGCCAACAACATCAACTGTTTTCCATTTAGAACGAAATCCATTCAAGTCCCATTCCACATTCATGGAGGTAAATCCTGGGAGAGGAAATTGTCCAAAAAAAAAGAACATTCTGAATACTGATATAGTCAGTGTGATGGATTTGGATTTGCAAGCAGGTCTCGCAAATTGTATATTGTCATGGTAATTGAGAAAGAATGGTTTGTATAAATACAGTATATTTAAAAAAATAATAATCAAAAATTAGCCATGTTGGATATCTATGCATTTCTGCTACTCTCAGTATTTTAAAATGTATCATTATTTATCAGTCTTGCTAAGTAGCTCAGACTTTGCTACTCACAAAATTTCAGCTCATTCATCCATCCATTTATTTTCTACCCTGCTTATCCTGTTCAGCGTTGCAGGGAAACAGTAAAATTCGGATTACACTATAATCTTAATTTTTTTAAATTATTGTAACGTTGTCAATGGATTTTGTGAGCTTTCTTAGATTAATTATAATTTTGGGGGTGTTTTTATACAAATATAATTGTGCAGGCATCTCATGCATGGATTGTGGCTTTTTTTTAAAAATGCTTTTTAAAATGTTATTTTATTTATGCCTCTATTGCCTGTGCCTATTTCTTCAAACACTTGCCCCATTTGTAATAGACACCACACCCCAATTAGGATGTATTAATTTACTATCACTGATACCACCTTGTGTAACAGTGTGTACTGTACAACATACTGGATCAAACCTGCTGAGGTGGAAAGGCACCTGTAAAACTCAAGTTTGTAGTGGAGTATACTGGAAACTGCTAAACATTTTAAGACTTTTGTAAAAACAAAGTCTTCCCCCAAATAAACTGTATTCAAGAAATTGCAATTGAGGACTTCACTTAAATTTGACACTTGTTTTGGTGCCTTGTCAAAAAAAAATTTTCTGGAAGATTCTCGACATGGGTGTAAGGAATATCGCTGACTCCAAAAAGACAGAACTCCAAACCAAAGGACAAATGGCCGTCCAAAACAGCTGTCAGTAATACCGTCACGAAAGACCCCCAACTGGGTACAATGGCCAAAAGACAGAAGGTCTGGACTTGATGATACGTTTAAAATTACACAGTAATTTATGTTTAGATTCAAATGAGCAACAATTCACGACAAAGGTATTTTCCGTACCTCACGACTAGGTAAAAATTATCAGCCAAGCGTGAGATACGAGAGAAAGGTTAGTCACCCCAAATACTTTTTCAGGACAACTAGCACACAAAGAAACTTTGGTGCCCATCATAATCTCGGTTGGGTCTACCCCTCCCCTTCGTGTTTGTCTCCCGGGTAGTTTAAAATGAGAACCTCTCTGGCCGCCTCTTGAAGTAGAGAAAGAAAGAGAGAAGCTTTTGTTCCTGCTCTGGTTTCTGACCTCCCGGGGAGCTAGGTTTCCCAGCCCAAATCTTCCCCCCCCCCCCCCCATCTTTTATTTACTGTGTTGGCTGCATTTTTGATTCTGTGCCGCTGACTGGCGTTATATGCTGTCGTCAACGAAAGATTCTTGGCCGCAATGACCAAAGTGGAACCCCGGTCTTGGCCCTAAGGCCAAATCACTAGCTACCCATGTGGCGAGATGTTTCAGCAAAGCAGCCGCTTGCTCAAAAACATAATCACGGCGTTGTGACCCACCTAGCCAGCCAGACCTCGGCACAATTGGTCCCAGATTTTTGGCACAGCTGAACTTTCCTCTTCTTTAAGTCAGCGCTCAGTGCAAACTTTGTTCATATGGCACGCAGCATCCTAGGCCGCTGCTTCAAACCATGAGTCAAATTTTGCTGTTTACCATATTAGATGGAAATTGGTGCATCACATATTGGGATTAAGATTACGAATGGCAAAGTCTCGCGAATCTCTCCCATAAAAGTACTTAGTGGCAGTTCACCTTAGGCAGTTCACTGTGTTTCATCCTTTGCTATTTGTCTCACCTTTCTATCGAATAGAATATGGATTTTCCTCCCTTTTCTCTTTGAATGCATTTTACTCTACACTTAGACAATAAACCTGAAAAAATATGTAGACTGTGCTCTTTGTGTTTCTTGAATCAAAGATTAGAACCTCTAACATCGGAGAACTACCCAAATTACGTTAGTGTATCAACCCTTCAGAAATACCTGGTTTATCGAGGTTATGTCGTTGCTAGGACCTGTACATAACAAACAAAGCAACATGGTGCCCCATAACAATCGTATACTAGGTAATGCCAACACTTAGTTTCGCTTTATCTGACTAGTGGTCGCGGGAGGTACTGCTGGCAGACCCTTTCGTGATCTTACAACAAGTCCATTTATTGAATAAGTGATGGGGATCATTTCAGTTTTACAGCAAAACACTAAAACTGACTCCATGCCCAGCTGGCAATTAGAATACATATGATTATTTGCAGCCATACAAATCCAAGAAATAGAATTATCACAATAATGGCACAGATGTTGCAAGGAATAATTTAACCGGAGGGAATGACGTCGAGCCTCTTATTGAAATAAAAGTGGGTGGATGGCTGTCCTGTGATAATTTTTTCCCTAGAAAAACTGACACCATTTGTTTCCTTTAACATCAAGGTGGTAAACATCTGCTTGAATGCTAAATTGTCACAATGAGGAATGAGAGGGGCCGTGACACTTTTTTGTTTTGTTTCATTTGATGACATCTGTGCCTTTGCTGTGCCGCTGTGGCTTCATTTGTACGTTTCCAGGTGAACATGATGAGAGGAGGTGATTGCACGAAAGTGAGCCAGAAGAGAATACTCCAGTTAATGTTAGAGCAAGGGAAGGAGATGAAGAGGAGAAATCAGAGGGGTGTGACATTTTATTTAAAGCTGCAGTAAAATCTTTCAGCCTCACTAGTTGGTGGTGATAGGCGGGCTCCCCCACAGAGAAAGGAAGCAGCGCTGCGAGATCAAATGGCTCTTTCCTAACCTCCTGATCACATTAATGCTAATTACTTCCCATCGTGTACAATAAAATAAAGAAATAAATAAGAGAAATCAGCGTGCATTTTCAATGAACCGTGATACTGCAGAGTGCTGTGTGAATGCTCTCTGTTTGCATTAGACAATCTGGACCATACAAATGAGATCCTACGAAATATGCTTGAAACAAATGTATGTGCTACTAGCAGAATGTGCTTGAAGCTGCGTCGAACTATTCTTTTTACATGTTGACATTCACTTGGTGTATTTCTAAGGCCTGATCCATACTGCTAATTAACCTCCCCCATGTTAGACTGAGTATCAATTTGCCCAGATGTTCGCGACATATTTTCTGAAACAAGTCGTAAGCAAGTCTCTTTTAAAGCATTCCTGCCTCTGGGAGCCTTTTCACCGTCATGTGATGACTTTCACAGAAAAGCGGATGAAAGCAATCATGAGCTTGAGTTTTGAGTGGAAATTATGCATACATTGGTGCAGACATAAGTGGAAGTTTAGGAGGCGCAAATTGAAGTAGGCAAATGCATTTCCTCATTATGCATCTTAAAAAACTCAACATTATTTTTGTAATTTGCAGCTGCTGCAAAAGCTTTTATGCTATACATGAGCGACCAAATGCAAAGTTGAGTACTATTTAGAAAACAATTCCAGAAAAAAATAAATAAATTCATTCTGAACCTAATGAGCACTTATGGGCTCTCATGTGTTTCAAGGACTTAATGTAAGTAAAAATATAACATCAGTGTGTGTAACGAAAAATGCATAATCAGCATTGTTTTATTTTTGTTGTTGTTGTTGTTTATTCCCAAATTTACATTCAGGATTTTCTATTACCCCTCCTTGAGCCGTCACCTTATCGTAGTGGAGGAGTTTGTGTGTCCCAATGAACACCATATTCAAGCATAAGGGTGTCCACACGTGCACTTGGCACCAGGACACCTGACGTCGCAGTTCGATGATCGACTTTGTGATCGTGTCATTGGACTTGCAGGCGCATGTCTTGGACACTCGGGTGAAGAGAGGGGTGGAACTGTCAACTGATTACCACCTGGTGGAGAGTTGGCTCCGATGGTGGGGGAAGATGCCGGTCCGACGTGGCAGGCCCAAATGTATTGTGAGGATCTGCTGGGAACGTCTGGCAGAATCCCCAGTCAGAAGGAGTTTCAACTCCCACCTCCGACAGAACTTTGCTCACGTTCTGGAGGAGGCGGGGGACATCGAGTCCGAGTGGACCATGTTCCGCGCCTCCATTGCTGAGGCAGCCGACCGGTGCTGTGGCCGTAAGGTGGTCGGTGCCTGTCGTGGCGGCAATGCCGTCATGTTGAAGAAGGAGTCTTATCGGGCCTTTTTGGGACTATGGGACTCCTGAGGCAGCTGATGGGTACCGGCTGGCCAAGCTGAATGCAGCTTTGGTGGTCGCTGAAGCAAAGACTCGGGTATGGGAGGAGTTCAGTGAGGCCATGGAGAAAGACTTCCGGACGGCTTCGAGAAAATTCTGGTCCACCATCCGCTGTCTCAGGAGGTTGGAAGCAGTGCACCATCAACACTGTGTATAGTGGGGATGGGGCGCTGCTTACCTCGACTCGGGATGTTGTGAGTTCGTAAGGAGAATACTTCGAAGACCTCCTCAATTCCACCGACACACCTTCCCATCTCTGGGGTTGAGATCACCGAGGTGGTTAAAAAGCTCCTCGGTGGCAAGGCCCCGGGGATGCATGAGATTTGCCCGGAGTTCCTAAAGGCTCTGGATGTTGTGGGGCTATCCTGGTTGCGTGGACATCGGGGACAGTGCCTCTGGATTGGGAGACTGGGGTGGTGGTCCCCCTTTTTAAGAAGGAGGACCAGAGGGTGTGTTCCAACTACCGGGGGATCACACTCCTCAGCCTCCCTGGTAAGGTCTATTCAGGGGTACTGGAGAGGAGGGTCCGTCGGGAAATCGAATTTCAGATCTAGGAGGAGCAGTGTGGTTTTTGTCCTGGCCGTGGAAGAATGGACCAGCTCTACACCCTCAGCAGGGTCCTCGAGGGTGCATGGGAGTTCGCCCAACCAGTGTACATCTGTTTTGTGGACTTGGAGAAGGTGTTCGACGGTGTCCCTCTTGGAGTCCTGTCTGGGGTGCTTCGGGAGTATGGGGTACCGAACCCCCTGATACGGGCTGTTCGATCCCTGTACGACCAGAGTCATAGTTTGGTCCACATATCCGGCAGTAAGTCGGACTTGTCCCAGTGAGGGTTGGACTCCGCCAAGGCTGCCCTATGTCACCGATTCTCTTCATAACTTTTATGGACAGAATTTCAAGGCACAGCCGAGGCGTAGAGGGGGTCCTGTTTGGTGGCCTCAGTATTGCATCTCTGCTTTTTGCAGATGATGTGGTTCTGTTGGCTTCATCAAGCCGTGATCTCCAACTCTCATGGGAGCAGTTCGCAGCCGAGTGTGAAGCCGCTGGGATGAGAATCAGCACCTCCAAATCTGAGACCATGGTCCTCAGTCGGAAAAGGGTGGACCTCTCCAGGTCGGGGATGAGATCCTGCCCCAAGTGGAGGAGTTCAAGTATCTTGGGGTCTTGTTCACGAGTGAGGGAAGATTTTTTTTTTGTATTATTATTATTTTTTTAGCTTCAGTAGGTGATGAAATCTGCTGTCTAATAGTGGAATGAAGCCTTGTAGTTAACATCATTCATTCAGTTTCACACAAAGCCTATCAATTACATAACAAAAATATTCAATTATTAAGTGAATCTGAATTATGAATTGTTCTACAACTATTACTAATTTGACTTTTTTTCGCCCTTCTGATGTCTACCTTTTATTACTATGGCTCCAACATGATGTATGTATACTGGTGCAGTTCACTACCAAGTAAGAAAAGTGGATTACAGTTTGGGAATACGGGAGGAATATTACATCACGGTGAGGGACCTACTTGGGTCACATAATGGGAGCTGGGACACAACCTGGTCCTGCCAGGAATCCATCTCGACATAAAGCTCATGGATAGATGGTGCGGGATTGTTACGGTCCCGTTGACATCGATGCAAATGCATTCTGGAAAATTTGTACAAAAGCAATGAGCCAGTGTTCACACAGCAATGGGATTCAAAGATAGACGACCTGTCACTGGTAACAAAATAACGTGCATGGTAAGAATTATTCCTCAATACACAGATGAGATACTTTTGGTACTTCTGTTCCACAATTCTCAAGTTTGCAAACAGTACGCTTTGAATACAAAATACTATTTATATCAAATTCAAACTTTTCCCTCTTTGGACAAACCTGACAGACATATAATGGTGAACAAGACAGTGTTTACAGAGTGGGCCTGTCACCTAAATATTGCCTTGAATTTCTAAATTAGATGTAACGTATTATAACTGAATTTATGTTGGAAACTTGATCAGATAAAATTATGAATTCATATTTACTTACTGTCATTTTAATGCTCATATTGTACTTTTCCTGCTGTGTGTCAAAAGTTAAATTTGGAGTTGAATGCTCATCATTGCACTTTTCTTCCATTTTATGGTGACTTTGGCAGTTCCCCTGTACATTAGTGCACTGCCAATGTTGCTGAAAAATGCTTTACTTTGAACTTAATACAGTGGTCGCCTTTCCCATGATATTCTACTGAATTTATATGCCGTAAGATGCTTCATGTCCAGCTTTTCGTGCATCCTTTGACATTCTGGATGGTGCCTGAGGCTCACTGGTGGCTGTGTTTTCGTGTGGTGCATGCGAGCTGAAGTCACATTTTCTATGGCACAGTGGTTTAAGAATAGTAAGAAATGGACTAAGATTTGGAATAAGTTTAGGGAAGTGCATTTTTTTTAAAGATCTGTGTCATTAGCTGTTTTTAAATCAAAGAAAAGAGGATGGACTTTAAAATTTTGTCTTAATGTCAATGCATTATCCCTGTTTCATATGGTTGTGATTTATGTGAATGACAATCAGATACAGTGGCCAGTTTGTGCCTTTGAATGGTAATTTTTGCAAGGCAGATGGACATTCAATAAGGCATCTTACACAGCTTGGAGAACTAGATCAGTTTATCTAAGAGGAGCACATAGCTTTTCCAATCTTCTCTCCGACTGATGTATTGTTAATCTGATTGGCTCCTAATGGATGTGACAATCACAGCATCTTTCCCATAGCCTTCCATGTTTTATGGTGTCTGACCTTTTCTCAAGTAATTTCAGTCAGATCGATGTGTGAAACAATCCATATGTAAAAGTGCACCCTCGCCAATGGCATTAGAGTAGTATTGGTGGATGTCTACTTGTGATGCAGTCCAATGCACTGCTACAGTATACTATGGTGATATACCCTCCATCTATTTTCTACAGCGCTTATTTTGTTTAGGGTCGAAGGTAAGCTGACTTCGGACAAAAGGCGGACAACACTCAATCTGTTGGCACATATTTTAACAGATGACAATTTATGTTCACATTCACCCCATCACTGGATGGGAACTGAACCCACGCCGCCAGCACCAAATTCTGGCAAGTGTACTACTACCCGATCAGTGACACTGTAGTAATATTAGTACCTGTATTCCCAATGTGTATATTTTGTGTGCAACACCTTAAATCAGAAGTTAAAAATCTCCTAAGACAACATCTGATTACAGTTGACAGACTAACAATAATGTACCGGACACATACATTATTCTGGAGGAGTGCACTAAAGACAGCTCCGGCATTCTGATCTCGTTCGATTTTCCTCTCCTCCATCGCGTCCACGTGTACCACCTTTCAAAAGGATGTGCTATGCCTTGTAATTATATGGCCTGCAGCCCAATTTTTCACGTGTACATATTTTAAAATCCCCTCAGTTCACATTCTACCTCGACTGAATATTTGATGGCATTTTGCTTAGCTTTAGGACAGAAATCAATCAATTGAAGTCCAATATATATATATATATATATATATATATATATATATATATATATACTGTACAGAGTAATTTAATATTCACAATTATTTTAATACATTCTCCTCAATGCCTTGCAAATCTTAAGTGGTTCCTTTTATGTTAATATTTTAGTAAGCTCTATTGAAAGATGACATTCTACTCAGTTTAAGCACACTTTGCTTCATGTTCCTCTTTGTATACTATAGTGTATATCTATATTATCTCTATATATATTATTATTATATCTATATTCAAACCTGTTTGTACAAGAACAGGAACAAAAACAATTGCGTGTACATCAGATTGCACTGTGTTTTCAATACTTGACAAGCAGTAGCTGCCAAGCCAAGGTTGTATGTGAATGGATCATGATAGCTTGAGGGAAGGAAAGCGAGGTGAAGCAACACCAGTGATTGATCTGCTAATGTTTGCTTAGCACGGCTGCTGCTTGTACACGAAGACCGTGAGGTAGCACAGCACCAGAAAACTGTTAGGACCCAAGAGTCAAACAGAGTCCCCTCAGATCCGCCACTTCAGAGCCAGTCAGCATGGCCCGACGGTATCGGCGGCCCGGCTCTCTCCTCCCTTCCCCTCGATCATCTATCACCAGAACATCCAGCCTCTGGGTCCCCTCTGATTCAATTATTATTGTGTTTGTGACCTCAGTCAAACAGCAATAGTGAAGGCATTTCGAAACTTCATTTTTTAGAAATATTTATTTTACAACTGGATACACGTTCAAGTTAGCCTAAAGGAGGCCATTTTTTATGGCTCTCGGTTCCCGTCATGTAGGTTTATGAAAGATAACTGCAGCCCAGACGATGATCTCATCTTGCAAAGTGTTACTGGCTGCACATTGGCCTCCGTTGATCGCGCAAATGGGAGCATTTCTGTAGAAAAGGTCGGAACAAGGTGTTACAGGTGTTCTGATCCAATGAAAATGTTCTCTGAGTAAGAGAATAGGGAAGAAGCATGCGGAAGCAGGAGCCGATATAGATGGAAATAATTGGCAATATATTTGCTCATAATTTTTGGGTGGATGTTTGTGACTCTGTTTTGTGTGTGTGTGTTTTGACAAAAAAGGCTAGCTGTCATGAGTGGCAATCTGTGACATTTTTTAAAATATCTCCCTCTCCCACAAGCCTCTTGGTTACACAGGCTTCATTCAAAACACTTCCAATTTAAATGTAGAATAATTGCGTGCACTTTGTGGCTACGTAACTAAATTTGCTGCACTGAGTTCCACGGGAGTTCAAGAACTCAATGTTCTACTTGACTGAGGACAATCACACACTAAATCCAGCACCGTGCAAATAAGTCCAAATAACTGCAGTTACTCTGTGAAGGGTCTGTCTCTCAAGCAATCAAGTAAGCAGAGTGTTTAATGGATTTTGCTGGAAATTAAATGCGTTGTGTGCAAGTGTGAACGAGGACGTCCAATGACAGCAGTTTAGAAATAGCTCTTCTTCTTTAATGCTTCATTGCCATTTATTTCCTTCATATATACTTAATAGAGAATACGGTGTCAAATATTTGTTTTTACGTTCACACATGCACATCTTTTTTGATTTGAACGACACGATAAGCTCTGTTGTACATTGCACGTTCTTTCATCATAGCTTTGTAGTGAAACTTTTATAGGTTGGCAACAAGACATTTATCCTAATGTCTGTAAAAATTGTACACAGTCTAGATCAGTGGTGGGATGTGGATTTAGTATCTGGGCCTATCTGAGTTAATCCACCTCCCAGCACTATTACAGTATTTTGCAAAATAATACACACGATCAATGCTGCACAAAAATGTAATTTAACAGACAACTGTGCCACATACATCATCTGGAGGAGTTCAAAATCAGCTAATGCTATGAGGAAAAACAGAAAACAATTAAATAAAAAATGAGAGATGCTGATTCTGAAATGTATTAATGTATGCTAATTGCTACAGGCGGGTTGTCTTCATTATTTAAAATGTTTCTTTTGTTGAACTTTTTCTATTCTTTGTGTAAGTGGAGGGAGACTAGCAAAGTAATAACTTCATTGCTCAGTGCTACTGTTGTGATTTTAATGCGCATAAGACAATAAACATCTTGACACTTAAATCTTTTTTTTTTTTTTTTTTTTTTTTTAAACCCGTCCTGTCCTGCATGGCCTTGCAGAATGGTGGATTTGTATGCCTTTGTGCTGGAACAGTTTTGCTGTGCCATAGGGGAGTTTGAAATGCTCCCTCTGCTTGCTTCTACATTTTTTTATTATTCTGATGTTTATTGAAAATGCAGCCAGACAGAAAAGGGTTTCGGGGGACAGACAGACGGACAGAGTGGACAAGGGGACTAGGGGAGAAAACCATACCCGGTGAGGACATGCAATAACTAACCAAGAGAACCAGATTAAAGAGGACAGAAAAGTCTAAAACACCTGTAAGAACCTGTGAGATCACATGTTAGTATAACCTGTGTTGTTATTAGTGATCCCAGCACAAGTAATTAAAGTCGAAAGTGTTTGCATCGAACTTATTAGTGAATGAACACCATATCACATGCATGTTAGTCAACTGGTGTACGGAGTGGCTGAGCCGGCACATCAAGGAAGGGTGAGCCCGGACGCCCCCACCCGCAAGGGGTTGGGGGCCAAGTCAGCCAGCCCATCCAGCAGGGGACCCAACCAGGGGGACGCCATCGACCACCCAGGACCCAGTGAGGCCCTGAGCCAGACCGAAGAGCCCCGACCAGTCCCAAGGGGAGGGCCACGGGCACCGGACCACCGCCCGCCACGCCCAATCCCTCAATACAATTAAAATGCAGATGCCAATGCACTTACAAGCACCTCATTGCTAGAGACAAATGTAAGCAATGGAACTTCTTGAGGAACTGTCAAACTACTCAATGCAAAATTCAAATGAGACAAAAGGAAAATGTTTCTTGGTCATTGGTCATTCCAGCGCTCATTTAATCTCTTTCAAGTGGGGGAAGCGGCACTTATTTGCAATTACTAGACAACTACCTTTTAACATGGAAAAACATAGTCAACATCGATTCAAATGTCAAGAAGTGCCCAATTAAAATTACAAATGATAATAGCAAATGCTCCCTCCTCTGGCTGGTTAGTATACTGCTCGCTCTCTGTTGGGGTAGGGGCAAATTTATTGACGTCTGCAAACGTCAAAACGACTAAAACTGTCCAGAACACAGGAAAGAAGAAGAAAAAAAGCGGGGAATGGGAGAATGATAGGTCAAGTTGTTGCAACTTCCGGTTTGTCCGATTAGCTGTCGTAACAGCCATTACACGCGTGATTTGTTTGCCAGTAACGATAGAGTAATTAAATGAAGAAAATGTTCTATTTTATATTTTAAATTGTGTGGCATGGTATCTTATAAATTAAAGGCAATGTTAAAAACATTGGTATTCAACTTTTTTGAAAGCTTATTTAAATCATTGATGGAGGACCACAGACCAAAATGAACATTGGACTCGGGGTTTCCCACAACCAGCATCAAACCCACGAACCGAAAGGCAATGTGTGCGGAAACAACCCCACCGAGCCAACACCCATCAATCCATGTCTCAGCTAAAAGCTAAATACAGCATCGCCACAACAGCCAGCCGGGACTGGCCCACCACGCCAAATGGTCCTTCAACCTGACACCTAAATCTTGAATTTTGACTTTATTCTTACGTAGTTTTTTTCTGTTGTTGTTTCACCCTAAAGCTCCATATATATACTACAATTAAATCACCCCATGAGGTGGTAGGGCCCCAATTTATACCCTTCGACTTATCACATTGGAAAAAGTGTCTTGGTGTTTGATGGCCCTGATAAAATCCTAACGGATCAAACAGCCAAGCCGCTAACACAAATCCGACAAAATCAATAATCTGTTCTCCCACTACTTTTGTGTCTCACATTTATTGGTACTGTTAGTGTCTTACCAGTCATTTCTGTCTTTTTTCTTTTTTTCCTTTTTTTTTAACCTATCTCAATCTTGATTTGTTTAAAATTGTCTTGTCTTGCTCAACTACTGGATATCTGCGCTTGTTTATTTTGTTCATTTCCCCACTTTTCATCATTCTCTGTTTCTTGCTAAAGGCGGAGAGATAACAAATTTTTTGTTGAGCTCATTTCATTGCTTTTGGTGCAGCGTCCTGTTTTCCATGGCTTACATTTCATTGTTGAGGTTTTATTTTTTTAACTGCAGTTTCAAGTAGAAGAAGAGTGTTAAAATTTCAGTGCCCAATATTCATCCAAAATGTGACCGGTAATGTACATTTTTAAGAATTATGATTAATTTGTAATTTTTAAAAAAAATCCATTATATTCATTACGATCCCTCAAGAGGAAATTGAATTATATATCTCCATTCGAACTAGCAAGGCCGATTTTCTTTGAAAAATAACATTATGCTAAATACAAAACACAAGAGCTCTAATAACAGCCATTCATTTAATGTCATGAAGACCTTGAAAGGAAAGCAATTCCCTGGTATGAATTCTAATAAGATGTACATGCAGTTAAACATGTACATGAATTATACATATTACAGGCATGAACACAGAAAGACATTACAGACGAGAAATACTTCTGGCTAATCCCCCGTATGCTCATCCAAAATTACTACTTTATGCAACATGTACTGTAAACTGTAGTCTACTTTGATTACAGGTTGAACGGATGTTCGTATGTTACAATGCAAACACAAAAACATGTTCAAAGTTCATGTACATATTGTCGTCTTTTCAAAAATTGAGATTTAATTTGACAGTGTCGACTCATAGGTGTTTATTGCCTTTCGAGCAACAGTGGGCAATAATCTGACCTCAATGAAACAACTTTGAAACGCTGGCTCGTAATGAGGAGTATTGCTGGCAAATTTAAACCCCTAACCTCCGAATTGTGAAGTGAATGTGTTAACCACTCATCCATGTATTATATATTTCCGTATAATAATCTGCCTTTTGAAAAATAACAATGCTCAGAGAGGTATTCATTTAACAATATGTTTATTGTTATGGTTTTAATTTGTTGTCGTTGGGTAAAACCGAATCTTACTAAGAGTTGCTCTTCATATCTTTGACTCTCACATAACTAATGGAGGTAACCGGTATATGAAACACAGCACTCATTTTGCACAGAACAATTCCATATGACTGCAAACAACAACTACAATAATGAACATATTGTAAAATGAATACCTCCCAATACCTGTATATCATTGCTAGTATTAATATACTATAAAGTATAGTAGCACAAATGAAGTATGGGGGCTCAGGTGTGCTTAACTCATACTCTGATTATTAATTTTTCTCCTTGCGATTCTATGTGCCAGATTTAGCAACAGTAACTACAATGGGGTGCAGGTCTTGGCAACAGGTCAATTGAAATGTAAGTTTTTAGTGCTGCTGAATTGTAGAAATTCAATGAAACTAATGCGTGGTGCACTCTCTTCATATGGTAAACAAGGGCAGGCTTTCTCAAAAGCTATATTTCTATGATGTAATTTATGTTATTCATGAAAAAAAGCACACATGATGTTAATGCTTGCAAATGGCTGTGGTGTAGATGATGGTGAAGGTCAGTCAATTGAAGTTGACTGAATGGGGCACATTACTATGTACTTGTACAGTATGTCTGTGTGTGTGTGTGTGTGTGTGCGCGTGTGTGCGTGCGTGTGTGTGCGTGTGTGTGTGCATGCGTGTGTGTGTGTATGTATGTGTGAGGGGTCTTGTCTAAGAGCAGTGGTGGGAAGTAACAAAGTACAAATACTTTGTTACTGTACTTAAGAATATTTTTTTTCTTTTTACTTTTACTCCCTACATTTGAAAACAGATATCTTCACTTTCTACTCCTAACGTTGTCAGAATAGGGTTGTTGCTTATTTCAACTTCCACGGATGACAACATGGCATTAACAAGAGAGGAGGAAACGTCAACCGCGGTTGAGGTGTTGCAATCTTCTGGATTTATACGGTTTAAAAAAATAGAGACAGCAATGACATGGAGGAATTATGTATTGTACTATTACTCGAGTGCAGAATGTGAGTACCTTCGCCACCTGTGCCTGCAAGACTGTACGTGCATACTACTGTTTTGTTGGACTTATCAGCATCAGAGCAGCTCCACCTCCCCACGCCATCCTCCACTATGGCAACAGGGCTAAATACTTACCCCCTGTCATGTTGTCACAACACACCCTTCCTGTCTGCACCGCACACACATTCACCTCCTCGCTCACCCAGTGAAATGCATTCAATTAGCTTTGACCTTCTCCATTTAAAAAGAGGAAACAGCACAGTGCCTTGTTACATTGCTGGGTAAAATGCCATGCCGTTACTCATCAGCCACGAGGGCTTGCCAGTATTTATAAAGCTAGCAGGTGGCCCTTTTTAGATTCAACAGTCACAAGTGACAAATACATTAATAATCACCTTTCACCTACCTTTGTACGAAATTGCAAAAGCGTGCGGTGTGATATACATATGGGGAGGCGATAAGACTGTCAGACTTCCATTTTCTCGTGTCAAGTGACTCATCAAGCCATTTAATTTCTTTAGTTGTCAAGTTAAATTATCTTTCGAGCCACTTTCATAAATACAAGATAACAAGCCTTGATTCTATATGAAGGCGGCACGGTGCGCGACTGGTTAGAGCGTCTGCCTCACAGTTCTGAGGACCGGGGTTCAATCCCCGGCCCCGCCTGTGTGGAGTTTGCATCTTCTCCCCGTGCCTGCGTGGGTTTTCTCCGGGCACTCCGGTTTCCTCCCACATCCCAAAAACATGCATTAATTGGAGACTAAAATTGCCCGTAGGTGTGAATGTGAGTGCGAAGGGTTGTTTGTTTGTATGTGCCCTGCGATTGGCTGGCACCCAGTTCAGGGTGTCCTCCTGCCCGATGACAGCTGGGATAGGCTCCAGCACGCACGTGACCCTAGTGAGGAAAAGCGGCTCAGAAAATGGATGGATGGATGGATTCTATATGAGTTTGGGGTTCACAGCACGGTGACTGAGTGATTAGCATGTCTGCCTCACATGTGACAAGTTTGCATTTTCTCCCTGTTTTACATGTTCCCTGTACCCTGGATTTCAAAAACATACATGTTAGGTTCATTGAAGAAGACGGGCCAAAGGTGTGAATGTCAGCATAGATTTCAGGTGACCAGCTATTTCAGGAAAAGGAAAAGAAAGAGAGCAGACAGGTTGAACATCAGCACATTGCATGTTGCCGCGAAGAGAAGAATCCTTTACAAGTGTATTTGCCATGAAGCGCCTTTAAAAAGCTGCCGACAGTTATGCGAGACAGGCTGAAATTCGAATTTAGAAAATGACAACAATGTTTGGTTAAAGTGACACCCCATTAACGTCACATCTACCGAATGACTGCGCTTGGGATCATTCAAGGTAACTTCGGTTGAAAGTGTCTCATGACTGACTCAAGTGCACCATGATGAATGTGTGCTCTTTGTGGGATGAGTCGTGATGGTTTTCAGTATAATAGACGTTTATAAACTGCCCTTCCAAGCCTCTCTCGGCCCACCTGTTTTCTGTCTTGTGCCATGTTCACTTTGTAAATGATCTAGCATTTCAACAAGGGGATTTGGTGGATGAACATACAAATACATGGTTAATGTAGACAACCACGATATATTGCAGTGGACATGATGAATTTTAAGACAAGTGGACATGGAGTAGTTTGTAATTCATCGTGTGGGAAAATTGAACTACAACTCGTCTTTTCTTAGAATAAATGTCAAACATTTGTCAAAAAGAAGGGAAAAAAAAGATAATTCTGGCCAGCAGCATGGTGAAATAGTTGCTGACATATTTGGCTCACAGTCTAGTTCTTCAAATTATAAAAATGTTGACACGCTGTATTTAAAAAAAAAAAACATTTTATTTTAAGTAACACATATGTGAGGGGAAATACACACACCTTTTATATCACTGAAGGTAATCTGCAAAGGTTGAAATTTTTTTTATTTTTTATTTTTCTGTCCTGTCCGGCTGTTAGGTCAAGCAGAATGGAAGATGTGTATCCCTTTTATGCCAGAAAAGTTTTACTGTGTCACAGTGGAGTTTTTAAGATTCCACAGAGGTTGCTTACTATTATAATCAGAATCAGAATCATCTTTATTTGCCAAGTATGTCCAAAAAACACACAAGAAATTTGTCTCCGGTAGTTGGAACCGCTCTAGTACGACAACAGACAGTCAATTGACAGAGAACACTTTTGAGACATAAAGACATTGAGAAAAACAGTTACTGAGCAATAAAAGGTTGCTTGTTCTCTGGTAATGCCGGTACAATTTTTATTTTATTTTTATTTTTTTTGGACAATTGTGCAAAACGATGAAGTGCAGTCCCATGTTGACTGCATCATCCGCAGACCTCGGTAGGCAAACTGCAGGGGATCCAGCAGGGGACCTGTGACGCTCTTGAGGTGGTCCAGCACGAGACGTTCAAAGGACTTCATGACCACAGATGTCAAGGCGACAGGCCTGTAGTCATTTAGACCTGAGATTGCAGGTTTCTTGGGGACTGGAATGATGGTGGAGCGTTTGAAACAGGATGGTACTTGGCACAGTTCCAGAGATCTATTGAAGATCTGTGTGAAGACCGGAGCGAGCTGGTCCGCGCAGACTTTGAGGCAGGATGGGGACACATGGCCGCTTTGTTAATATTTTGTTGTTTGAAGATGCGTCTCACATTCTGTTTGTGGATGGTCAACGCAGAAGTCAGAGGTGCGATTATGGTCGGAGGTGCGGCCGGATGGGTGTGGGGTGTGAAAGTGTCCTTTTCAAATCTGCAGTAGAAGGTATTCAAGTCGTTGGCTTGTGTGCTATTGTTCTCAGCTTGGGGTGATCATCGCTTGTCAGCGATTGGAAAGCATGCCAGACTGATTTAGAGTCGTTAGCGCTAAACTGTTTTTCCAACTTTGCTGCATAGTTCCTCTTTGCAATGTTAATTTCTTTAGTGAGCTGGTTTCTAGCTTGATCATACAGGACACTCCAGTCTGTGCAGTCTAAACAGCTTTGAAGTTCTATCTTTGCTTCATTGGTCCACTTTTTCACTGTTTTCCCTATAGGCTTCACGCATTTAAGTTATTGCCTGTATGTCGGTATTAAGTGACTTAAGCAATGATCAGACGAGCCCAGTGCTGCACGAGGTTTGGCACGGTATGTGTTATTTAGCGTAGTATAGCAGTGGTCTAAAATTTTATTTTCCCTGGTGGGACAGTCGATGTGCTGCTTGTATTTAGGGAGTTCGTGGTTGAGTTTAGCTTTGTTAAAGTCCCCGATAATAATGAGGTGTGAGTCCGGGTGTATTTTTTCAATTTCGTTTACTTGTTCGGCGAGCATTAGCAGTGCGGCATTCGTGTTATCTTCAGACGGAATGTAGAGACCGGCGAGAATGAATGATGCGAACTCACGAGGCGAGTAGAATGGCTTACAGTTCAAAAACAGCAACTCTAAATGCGGGCTGCAGTGTGTGCTGACCATATAGAAGCATACCCGCCGCCTTTTGTTTTCCCTGATAATTCCATGTCGCGGTCTGCCCGGTGAAGATGGAAGCCGGGAAGCATGACGGCGCCATCGGGTACAGCCTCACAAAGCACATGGCGGCGGAACGTCCGAAGTCTTTACTGGTCTTTATCAGAAGATGAAGCTCGTCCTTTTTGTTGGGTAGGGAGCGTAGATTCGCAAGGTGGATAGACAGAAACGGCAATCTGTATCCTGTCTTGCAGAGCTTCACCTCGCTTCCCTCTGTGGCGCCGCCTCCGTCTCCATGCGCCAAAGACCGCGGTCGCTGCTCCGGTGAGTAACTCAGGGAAAAAACTGAGCGGATTTGCGAGAGTTGGTGAAAGAAAGTCCGGAGTAGCCTCCTTGATGGTTAGCAAGTCTTCCCTTGCGTAAGTGAGTCGTGTAATATCTCCAAAGACGAACCAAAAACAAAAACAATACTAGAGAGCGCGTAACCGAGGCGTCCACACGAGTAGGCGTCATCTTGGAGTTTGAAGTTTATTGAGAATCGGAGTCAAACAGAACAAAGTTTCTAGAGGGGAGACAGAAACAAAGACAAAAGACAAAGCACTAATTGTAAACAGGATGAGAGAAGTAAGTCATTACATTATCGACAACAATGAAACATTAAATATGAGTGTTGCATGGGGCTGTAATCAGAATCAGAATCATCTTTATTTGCCAAGTATGTCCAAAACACACAAGGAATTTGTCTCCAGTAGTTGGAGCCGCTCTAGTACAACATACAGTCAATTTACAGAACACTTTGGAGACATAAAGACATTGACAAAAAACAATTGTGCAAAAAGATGCAGAGTCCTCTAGCACTTAGAGCAGTTCGAATGACTAATATTGCAATAGTCCGGTGCAATGACCATTGTGCAAAGGGCGCTGAGACTTCAAGGAGTGCTACACCCTGTGAGGGTAGGACAGGACAAGATAGAGCAGGACAAGGACAGGAGAAGAAGCATGCAGGACAAGAACAAGGGCCGTGAACCTGGCTGTACAAATGAAGTGTGGTGGGATTGACTATGTAAATTATACAAATCTATTGGACGAGAGTATGAGTGAAGGGATGCACAAGCAATTCGCATATTCATGTATTATTTGTCGCAATAAGTGAGTGGCCCCACACCCAGTGAGTCCCAGGGGTGTGTGTCGGCGGACACATGCAAGACTTCAAAGGTTGAATTGAGGCAACTGTTCTTGTTTGTTGACGACGTTTCACCTTGAATCCAAAAAGCTTCTTCATTTTTAAATTGGTATGCAAGACAGTCTTTTAACTAACCACGCCGGGCAACAACAATACCGTATTGTTGACCACCCCAGGGGACGCACGCGTCAAGACATAAATAGGGAGACGCCACACCTCAAAATTTAGAACTGAATCTTTTGGATTAAAAGTGATATGTTCATTCTCACATCTCGGGAAATGAAAATAGCGATGACTATGTTCTGACAACAAACCAGCAAACGAAGAATCACAAATGAGTCTTGATATACAAGTGGAAACCACGACTCTAATACACCTTCAATTTCAAATCCCTTGTGGTGGTTTACAGAAGAAAATCTTTGTCAACCCAACAACATTTCTGTCACTATTCTGCTCCATGGTGAATGGTTAGCTCCATTATTTTCAGTTTCTGACTAAATTTTTCCATCTACCTGTACTTGTTCAGTCTTGTTCTCCTTGGGGACACTTAAATGTAAATCCATAGGTGGATGCACAAGTGACAACTATGAGGACCTGCTAGAGGCTCCACACATGCCAGTGATTGTATAGTTGCAGAGAAAAGCAGTGCTGCACCAGTAATAGCAGAGAAGAATGAGATACTAAAAATTGATGCAACCAATGCATTATTTAAGGTGATTTAAAAATCTGCCTTGCAAATATTTTATGATTAAGTAAATGCTCTCAAAAGTTTTTTTTGTCAGACCACAAGGACACACTCAATATATTTAGGCAAAACAAAACATTTGATTGTTTGCTCCAAGGGGCAGTTTGAACATAGACAGAATTATTTAACACTCTAAATGAAACAATCATGTCTTGAGGCGACCACTCTTTTTGCATTTCAAACGGCTTTCATACATCATGTACTTTCTTCATTTACTCAAGGAGTTAAATATACATCGTGGTCACAGCATTAGGTACACAATCCAAAAAGATCCAATACATTAGCTGTATTTAAAAAATGTCTTTACAAAGACAATAATCCTATATTTTGATTGACACTGGAATCTTCATTAATAAAATAGATAATATCTATTAGTTAGAAAACTATGCTATTTATGGAGAAGGGGTCGAATACAAAACGTGCCCATTTATTTAATCTCCTTTCTGGATATGACTCAGAGTTACTTTTCGTCATGACAAGTTGAGCATCTAAAGATACTTTTAAATTTTTTACTGTTCTTTTTGGGGAATGGAAGACTTTTCCAGTCCTCATGTCCAGGACACAGGGTATCTCAGTGAAGAGTGTCTCATGTCCTTAGATGGGAAATAACAGGGGATATTGGGAGAAATATGTGGAATATCCTCAGGATATGGAACAGGAGGGTGCCTCATGTCTTATGGGGAATGGGATGGTGTCTCATAGGTGAGTATTTCTTCCCTACATGAAGACTAAGAGGGTGACTGAAGTCCTGGTATGGAGGAAGGGAGTTTGTCCCATGCCCTCATATGGGGAATGGTCTAAAATGAGGATTGAGATGTGAGATGGTAGTATATCGGTAAGACGGGTTTCTCATCAGCGATTATACTTGTAACTGAATGGTAAATCTCATGTCCTCATAAAGGTAAAGGGAAGGGAAAATTATTATGTCCATATACTGTGTGCAATATGTTTCCTTTCCTATTTGGGAAATGGCAGAGTGTTTCATGTCCTAACATGTGAAAGTGGATTGTGTCTCATTGGGGAAGGTCTCATGTCCTTATACTGTATCAGGAATGAGCTCATGCTGCTTGGAGAAGGGATGGGATTCTCACGTCCTTGTGTAGATTATACCAGAATTTGGTGATGTTTTTTAAAGGGATGCGGTTGGCAGTGGAAGCACGTCGATATATTGGGAATGTGCGGGTTGTTTAATGTTGATAGGCAAGGAATGGCACTGCTATTTAGGCCCATCTGGAAATGAATTTAAAAACAGAAGTCGACAGTGTTCCCTCACCATATCACAATCCGCATATTGCAGATTCAGTGCATTGCGGATTTTTTTCCATATTCATATCATGCATAATTCATCATGTCGCCAAATGTTTGTTGTAAAATAAACAGTTCCTTGACTAAAAAATTAGAACTAAATAACAAACAATCAATTAAAAAAAACTAAAGAAAATGTATTAAAACACATAAAGAATAAAATGTACATAATGTACAGTAATACCATGCATTACTGTATGTTTAAAAGTTGAAAAGGTGTTTAAGAGTATGGAAAGTGTTTATAAGCTACTTCGCTGCTTTCACCTATTGTGGGGGTGGTCCGGAACCTTTCCCCTGCAATAAACGAGGGATTACTGTATTCATACATACAGTATAGAGAATATAATAGAAACAAAGAAGAGACAGCTCAGTTGGCAAAGAGTGAAATGTTCAGGTCAAGGTTAATTGTATTTATTTAACCTTTATTTAAGCAGGTAAAGCAATTGACCAAGGCAACTGTACTATGTGATGTACACAACATACGTGTCGTCTGCACAAAACAAAGCCATCCATCCATTTTCCGAGCCGCTTCTCCTCACAGGGGTCGCGGGCGTGCCGGAGCCTATCCCAGCTATCATCGGGCGAGAGGCGGGGTACACCCTGAATTGGTTGCCAGCCAATCGCAGACAAAACAAAGCCTAAAACCTAAAAACATAACATAAAAAGCAAATAATACAATTATAAATATTTTTTATTTGATGATTTAAAAAATTATACTTTGTACCAAATTTACATACACAAGTGCAAGTTAGTTTTGCTATAACATTTTTATTTTAAGTTACTTTTGCACTCAACTATACCTCAAGAAATTTGCTGGTGGCCAGTCCAGCCCTACTGAGGACAAGTTGTAGCGAAAACAGGTTGATGGATACTGATTTATATATTTGAAAATAATGAATTGCTATTTTTACATTCATGATTTCACATTTTAATAATGGATTTTGTTAACCTACCTAATATTAACATTAAACTATTGCTTCTTGCGTAAACTGAGTTGTCTGGCTATAACAACTGTCTCCTTCTAATGTGATATTAAACATTATGCCTTGGTGTATGATGAGCACACAGTAATTTATCAAACAGGTCTGGTGAAACACTTACTGGAAGGCTGGCAGTGACATCCATCTGCCTGTCTGCTTTGCTTAAATGTGTTCAGGCAGTGAGCGACAGGCACGGAACGTGACAGCTATCGCAGCATGCTGCTTCAGCCTCATGCAACGAGAGCTTAGGAGACCATTGATTCAGCTGCCATGACCTTTACATCACATATCAGGTTGACTTTCAAACTTGAAGTAGTATGCAAAAGATGAACTTCTGACTCAATAAATAAATATCTTATGGAGTTATCAAGATGCATTGACAGACCAGGGGCGTAGAAATCACTGAAGAAGTGGGGGACAAATTGTTCATGAATAAATGAGTTAACTAACTTTTATGAGCAAATCATCCTCTCGCATTCAACTGCTTCTCTCCGGAGTGGGCAAAGAATTAAATAAGCAAATGGTTAAGCAATTTGAAATCTGAAAATCCTTAGGGAGTTCACCCAAGCAGTCTACTTGTGCTTTGTAGACTTGGAGAAGGTTGGAGCAGATGGCAGTAGAGGGAAGTGGTTGGGATGAGAATTAGAACCTCCAAATCTGAGGCCATGGTCGTCAGCCAGAAAAGGTTCTCCGGGTCGGGAATGAGATCCTGCCTCAAGTGAAGACGTTCAAGTATCTTGGGGTCTTTGTTCACAAGTGAGGGAATAATACAGCGGTAAATCTGTTAGGATGCCTTGGGGAAGACTCAGGATACTGTATACTGGAGAGACAATGTCTCTCGGATGGAGATATATATCCCACATCCCAAAAATCCCCCAAAATAGGCTCCAGCATGCCCGCGACCCTAGTGAGGAGAAGCGGCTCAGAAAATGGATGGATGGGTTTCCTTGGGCTGTTGCTTTTACAGTCTGTGCCACCTGTGTCTAATTTACACCTCAAATGATCCAAATATTTGAGTACTTACCTGTTTTCCCACACATTTGTGTTAGACCTTGTCACCGGTTTAACGGCCATGAAGAGACGTCAGTTGATTTTATGTATATGAAAACATGTCATTTGTAAAATAATATATTTTTGTGAATATGTATTTTGTTAGGATGATGTAAGGTACGCAGGAAGTAGGGTATCTTAATTTGGTGCACTTCCAGTTTTGACGCGGGCCACTGTGAGAAAAAACATTTCGCCAGTCGGAAGGTTATCGACGCAGCTGAAGGTGCAAGAAGTTTGTTATGATTTTGTGCAAATATACCAGACAGGTATTTCATTTGTTTATTGAACATTTATGTTAAGTGTATGACCTAGTTGAGTTTCTTTTCCACATTGTTTACTGTGCTTGTAATAGTTCGACGGTGGAATCAATGACGGAGGGTGAAGACATTAAGCCATTAAATTCATCAGTGACAAAGGAGCTACGGTGTCGTGTGATGTATCCATGGGAAGGAGTGACAACCGGTCCATCAAGTGTAAGAAAAGAATGTATAGCCGGTTCAGAAGACACTGCAGAACTGTATCAGTGTCACTGTGTCTTGCTTGGAAAGGTAACGGAAAGTAAAAACGAATGAATTCACTGCCGTCCCCTGCCTTAGTGTTAATTGCAAGAAAACAATTGGTCGCTGTACCATCTGTGCTGCGTGACACTAAGAAAATAATCAGTTTAATTTCCCCTGTAAGTTATCTCATCCGGGGAGACTTCTAAAGTAGATAAATGCTCTTCTTAGAATGAGATTAATCTATTTTAACATATGTGCCCCACTGAGCTGCCTTATGGGACCAGAGAGGAACTTTGCTTGGACACATTTAATTGATCAGTTTTAGTTAAATAGTAATACATCCATACATCCATCCATTTTCTGAGCCGCTTATACTCACAAGGGTCACGGGCGTGCTGGAGCCTATCCCAGCGATCAACGGGCAGGAGGCGGGGTACACCCTGACCTGGTTGCCAGCCAATCGCAGGGCACATATAAACAAACAATCATTCGCACTCACATTCGAACCTACGGGCAATGTAGAGTCTTCAATTAGGCAACCATGCATGTTTTTTGGAATGCGGGAGGAAACCGGAGTGTCCGGAGAAAAGCCACGCAGGCACGGGGAGAACATGCAAATTGGTCCTCAGAACTGTGAGGCAGACGTCCACCGTGCTGCAATAGTAATACAATAAGTTGTATTTAGCTGTGGTGTGCTGTCCATTTGGTATACGGGCCACCATCATGTCGCAGTTATAGAAACCAAACACGGTAATATGACGTCAGTCTTCCTGGTGATGCTTATGCTTATATGTATTATTTTGTGCAAATCGTTACAGATGTGCGTTGTTCGTCCAAGTCTTGCTCTGAAAAATGCTGACGTCATTGACTGACTGATCACTACTGATATTTAGGCACCAACACTGTGGAAGTCTTTCTTATACATCAACAACAGTGTGACTAGAAGACATCACACCATGTTAATGTTTCACAGCTATATTTGCTCCCAATGGATCGTAAGCATATACAGTACACAGTCTGCATAATGCAACTGAAGCACTGTGCAGTTAACCTAACTTGACAAGATCCCTACATGTGTGCTCCTCCATATATGTTTGATCTGCATGTGTGTGATTTGGCAGCACAAGAGACCCTAATTGCACCCTGTGCTCTCACCCCCTGGTGTTTTTTCCCCATGCACAGTTAACATGTAAATTCCTGCTTGCGTGACTGTACTCACACCTCCATGCCTCACTGATCATTTATTTTCGCTTTCAGATGCTCTTACCTTGGGAACATCGAACGCAATAGCAAAGTCTGAAATGTTCTATATTCTCCGCCAATAAATATCACAATGAAAACACTGTAATGGCTGACTCACAGCACCTCTTTAATCACCAAAACGTAATATTTTTTCCTTGGTCTTTCTGTGCAGAGGGCTCTGCTCTCCAGTCGAATATTGAAATCATAAGCACTGATAATTATGATAAGGGGTGATTGGACAGGTTGGAGACCTGAGCCTTCATAGGAGTACGCCAATGTTGGTATACTGCATAAGACTGTGGTAAAAAAACAAACAAACTAATAAATAAAAAAAATATATATGTATGATAGTGGCAGTGCATTTGATAGCTTTCTGAAAGTTACACCCAATGTGACCACATTTCCACGTTTGGGAGTAGTATTGATGGACAAGGGACAAAATGTTCTTGCCTCAGGTATGGCGAATAGGGGATTAAAAAAAATTCCATATAGATATTTTTATTTCAAGATAAATTATTTTGAACATCCATCCATTCATTTTCTGTAACGCTTTTCCTCACTAGGGTCGCGGGTGTGCGGGAGCCTATCCTAGCTATCTTCGGGCGAGAGGGCGGGGTACACCCTGAACTGGTCGCCAGCCAATCGCACCATTTTGAGCATGAAATGCTTATTAAAAAACATCAAAAATAGATAACGAACAGAACAGAAAAAGCAATTCAAGCTCGAGGGCCAACTAAAACCAAATACAGGTACATCTCAATAAATAAGACAATGGTAAAAAAAGTCAATTTATTTCAGAACTCATACATGATATACATTCAATAAACCTTTGGGAAAATACCTTTCAGAGGGCAAACCTCTGCCTAATTTCTACATTGTTTCTTGATTGCTTGTTACGTAATATTATAGTTTCTAATGATGGTGAATTTTTTATTTTTTTTTGCTGTAATAAATCATGAAATCTTTCACTCTGAGTGTCTGTAGTGCATCTCTCTCATGAGTTTAAATTGAACTACCGAACTAAATTACTAAGCTTTTGACAGAGCTGATGTCATGTTGCTTTTCTTGACCCCCTTATGATCCTAACGCCAATCAAACAAAAAGTACTGTAATGTATAGCTGCTCCTAAAGGTTTTTGTTTTTTAGATTTCAACCTATTTACGACCTTTTTAAAATAAAGGAATCTAACCAAATTACATGTATTTAAATTGAAAATTTCGAAAGGATGCGCCTATGCAACAATGCCAGATTTATGATGCCGATGATGCATCACAATCATATTCGAGCTTTTAATTTCCCCAAAGCTAAGGTAGGGAGGAGAAATTGTTTTATGTCTGTTTTATTGGTGCCCTATATGATTAGTATAATAGCATTATTGCCCAAGTCCTTTTTAAACATTTTCAAAAAAACAAGAAAAGACACACCAAATTCAACAAACTAGAAGAGTCCAGTTGCTTCGATTCAACTGTTGCAGATGACCATGACCTGGATAACTAAGAATCTACACAGAAATTAAGAAAATCATAATTTTTAGCAAGCAAATTTGCATTTTTAATTGAAAGTGTGACACTAAGTAAAAAATGACTTCAGCAATTACAATGTTAGGTTAATGATATGTAGGTACAGTACAGTATACACCTTTTAAAGGATATGACATAATGAATAGAATAGAATAGAATAGAATAGAATAGAATAGAATAGAATAGAATAGAACTTAATTTTCACTTTCACAGGAACAATGATGAGTTAGGAAATTCTATGGTCTCGCAATTAATAATACTGCTCTGAATCCTTGACGGTTCAGTGATTTAAAACATTTTGCACATAACTGTATTCTTCTTGTCATAGGTCATAGTTAACAGGTTTTCACAGTGTTGAGGCACAAACGTTGGAAGGAAGCAGGGAGGCAAGGTCGGAATGCAGGAGTCTCAAAAAAAAATGTCATTACAAAAACAAACAAGCAAAAAAGCACATCATCTAAGGCCAGTAACAAAGAAACTCAAGGGAATAAACTCACTACAAAGGGAAACATAACATGACTACATTAACATGGCTACCGGAAACATCCATCAATGAACAGAGACAGACTGAAAGAATCCAGGGAACTAAATACAAGCGTACTGATGAGACAATAAGGCACACCTGGACAAGATACGAGTGGGTGGAGCGATCTGATTGCGAGATGCAAGGAACAGGGCTGACGAGAACAGGAGGAAACGAAAACCTAACGAGTAAGACAAGACATGAACACGGGACAGAGGAAAACAAGACAAAATATAAAACAAAACTAAATACAGTATAATCTAAACAAAAACACAGGCCATGACACTTCTCATCTATGATTTGAGAAACATACAAATAAGAAAATTAGAGTTGCATAATGCAATTGTTTTGGTAAACCCTTTCACTTGCTGAGTTGTTGTAGCATCAGTGGGTTGTTTGTTTTTTCATGATCTTATCGCTTGGTGAAATTTTACGAAAAAGCCTTTAAGCTTTTTTTTTATATATAGTGAATGGAATCCTACTGTAATAGCCTAGTGAAGGTGGCTTTTCCATCATGTTTTTTTAGGTCCTTACTTATAAAATACTGTCATAAGTTATTGTATAGTTTTGACGAGGTATTTTGCACTATTTTCTTAATTTTCACTGTGCATCTTTTATGAACCTTCAGTTTGAAATTAGCAATTGAATTGAATTTAATACGGCAACTATCCATCCACTGCGATTGGCTGGCGACCAGTTCAGGGTGTACCCCACCTCTCGCCCGAAGACAGTACCCCGAGAGACGGGGTACATCCAGAACTGGTCGCCACCCAATCGCAGGGCACATAGAAACAAGCAACCATTCACACCGACGGGCAATTTTAGAGTTGCCAATTAACCTACCATGCATGTTTTTGGGATGTGGGAGGAAACCGTAGTACCCGGAGAAAACCCACGCAGGCACGGGGAGAACATGCGAATTCCACACAGTGAAGCCGGATTTGAACCCGGGTCCTCCGAACTGTGATGCGCTTGTGCTAAACAGTCGTCCACCGTGCCGCTACAGCAACTGTAAAAAGTAAATTATCAGCATAGAGACAATGATTTGCACAAAGGTAACAATGTAGTTTATAAATGATATTTTCAACTAATGAATGTTGGAGCTACATCAACAGGCTTTGATGAAGTCAAGAAGGAAAAAACTCGATCAATTACAATGAGATCATGCGTACGCAGTCAGAAAAGGGGCTAGCTGACCATCCGATAGCTGTTTAGACTGCAGTACATTTTCAGAAGGTTCGTTGTTGGCCGTATTTGACTGGCCTTTTTAACAAAATAATCTATTACAAATTATTTTGTGGGCCCCCAAACTACGGCTTGCGAATCCCAGGGACCATTGGACACCCGTTTTTGAACCGCTGCTTTAGGCTTCAAGCTAGTTACGCCTCAACAGCGCTTCTACTAGTTGCAGCCAAGTAGTGTAAACACCCCATCCCGGTGACATACATTGGTAATATCTAACTATCTCACTCTGGAGTCTGTCTTTCAATTCCCATGTTTGAGCAGCCCTTGAACCACGGAGGAGCCTGCTAGCTGTGGATAAAAATAACAACATATGGAGCTTCACAACCATTTTAAAGTCTGGACTTTATTATTTATTTATTTATTTGCAGTTGATCATATGTTCAAGGGGCCCGTCTATCCCAAAATGCAAATAGTAGAGTCCTGAATGTACGTCAACCTCCATGACCGAAAATTAGCTTGTTAACTAATAGTGCGTTAATACCAGATGCAAATGTAACTATTTGCATGACGTGATTACGTACGAAGTCAATGTGAACGCACGAATACGTGCAAATTGATGCCCGGCAATGCGAAAGACGCGTTTAACGTGAGTTGGAAAACTGGTCAAACTCGCATGAGTAACACGAAGCGAAAGTTTGCTTTGCGTCGCACGCATCGTAACACAGGGACAATAAAAAACAAATAGGTTACAGTCAATGACTGTCTTGCTTTTGTTATTATTTTGTTGTTGTTGTTGTTTATATATTATTATTTGTTATTTTTTATTTTCACTTTTATTGCCATTTTTGAAAACTTTTTTTTCTTGTTGTTTGGGTCACAGTTGTCACACGTCAGAATGAATATGGTAGTCAACTTACATCAGGCTCCATGAAACAGGAAGTAGCCTGCTGACTAACAAATGGAGAAACATAATGATGGCCCTCTACAATTTTTCTCCAGACTTTTGTTAACAGTTGCGCTCCACTGGGTACCATTCAAGTTTCCTGTATTTTTTTTTTAAATGCAGACTACACACACTCCAATGCCCACCCCAGGCTTGTAAAAATCACATTTATGAAAACACATGAGTAAATTAACGGTAATTGACATGAGCGGAAACATTGGGGAATTAGCACAGGCGCCATGTTTTTGTTCATCATCCAATGGGGTGGAGAGTCCACTGAGAAAATATTAAAATGAACCACAGCTGCAAAGTGCTCTTGGAGTAATTAAGTTGACAGCAGTTTGGCTCCATCAGCTCCACGTTGAGTGTGTAATGTATTTCAATAATGACAGTGCACGGTGGTAAATTGGCTTGTCATCGCACACACGCTCCCTCTCGCTCCCTGAGCTAATCGTTTTACTGCTGACCATTCAGATGGGCCAGAGGTCCAGAGCTGCTGCCCGACTGACACTTTCCTCAGGAAGGAACAAAAATGGAGGGAATTGCATGTTCGTGTCCTTCCTTGTTGACTGTAACATGATTGTGAGTCAGCTGAATGTTTATTCAATCTGCAGTGAGTATAGCTCCAGCTCATCCTCGCTGCTTCCACACTTATTTTTCAGCATCAACTCGGCTCTGCTCCAGTCACAATGGCTGATCTTAAAAACAGGTGGAAGCACTCATAATCAGCACGCAGAGTGCAGAACAGAATGGAAACTTGCCTGCCTGCCTGTGTATCTGAATGGTAGTTTGATGAGTGGCCAGCTGCTCATCTGGATTTTAGCTCTTTTTTATGTTTGCCTCAGTGTTTTCTTGAATGGCTTAATGGACAGTGCCACTGGTTGTATAAAGTCTATATATTCAGCCCATAAGGTAGTGTGAAAAGACACTAAAAGTGTTGATGCTGTGAGATGCTGACCCTACATGACATGACCCACCAGCCGGTGGTGCTGCCTATAATGATTGACTAGCCATTGACTTCATGAATAGTGAGTAAGATGCTAGATACTGACTGTACAGTGGAACCTCTATTTAACAGACTAATAAGTGGGAGGAGTCGTCCGTTAAATCCGATTGTCTGTTAAATTGAATAACTTTATTTGAGGCCTTAAAACACCCAGTACAGTTAAAAGAAATGTAAATACATGCTAAAAAGCTTTAAAAAGTTTAAAATTTGTATCCAAACTTACCTCACTGGTGCATGAAAGGGGTTATTTTGAGTTCAAACTGGACACTCTTTTCTGTCCGCTTAATCCGAAGTCCGTTAAATCAGGGTCCGTTAAATCGAGGTTCCACTGTGTTGTGTTTTTATATTTAAGAGACTGTGCAGAAGAAGTTGTTACCTAAACGGATTCTCAATGTAAGAATATATTCCCACTACGTTAAATAAATCTATATATCCATTTGGATATTTTTTAATGTTCAAAAGATGACATATTCATTGTAAGCCCCCTAAAAATAACTGTCACCCAGTTAAAGTGTATTTAACGTGTTCGCTGTCTGAAACAACTGAAAAATACAATTTACAGGAAATCTGAGCAGCTTTTCACTTGCATCTTTCAAACACTGGAACACAGCAAAGAGTCTTTAATGGGAGGAAATAGGCCTTTCCCTGGGGCTTGCTGCATAGCGCTAGCGCCTCTCGCTCTTATTTGCCTCTCTGCTCTATTACGATGCTTACACTCAGCTAGTGAGCATACACCACTTTGCAAGTGATAGCTCTCCCTTAACGAGTTGTCCAGGGGTGAGTCTGCTAAATGGAAAGATTTACTTGAAAGGAGGTGACTGTTGTAGGGGAGAAAAATGAAGTGAATGACAAATGGCAGAGGAAATTAGGGGATATGCGGCTCCTTCAATATTTGTTTACACAATTCAACAGACCAAGGTACTTTCGATTGGATTTGTGCAAACATAGAGCTCAAAGGTCAATTCATATATTTAGTTGAACCATGTAGTTGTATATATATATATATATATATATATATATATATATATATATATATTTTTTTTTTTTTTTTTTTTTTTTTTTTTACAGCATCACCAAAAGACGAAAATGGTTGTACAACTTGAGATGTTAGAAAACAAGACGGATAATATTGCCGTGAGCACTTCTCTATTATTCTCCTCCTTTGCTCAGAGAGCTGCGAAAAGCTATTTAGCATATCCTGTCACATTCAAATGTGGTGGTGAGCTTTAAGGAGATAAATCGCAAGCCTGTTGTGTTCCCTCAGGCTGTTGCTTTCACCTGCTGGGGCTGCATCACTACGATCAAAACTGAGACCAGATCTTAATATATTTCGGAGCAGTGAAATAAATATGAATGGATCCATCTCACAATTAATTGGACATAATGATGACCATATACTATATACTATGTCTTTAATATTATTATTATTAAAACAGTAATTACATGAATAAATGTTATGTTATCTTATTTTATCTTATCTTTTCTTATCTTATCTTAACTAGTTAGTATTTTCCCCTCCATTGTAATGATACATGGTAGTGATTTAGTAAGCCTGTTTTGCTGATCTATTCTTCCATGCTTTCTTTAATTAATAAGAAATGAATCTTCAACAGCAGATTTTGTTAGTTTTAAAAGAAAAAGAAAAGCCCTACAACCCTACAACCTGGTGGCTTTAAGGGCTGGGTAAATTTAAAAAAATCATGAGACTGTACCGAAACACCTAATAATTAAAATTAGTATTAAAAATAATGTTTTTTAGATACAGGTAAACGTGGCTCAAGTGTGGGTCTTACAACTTGAAGCCACAAAGTGATTGTGATGATCCCTTTGTAATTCCACTTTATTAGTGCGCTGTTGAAATAATAATGTCGTGAGGTCAAGAAGCATTGATTTCACCGATGAACTGATTCAGTTTTATTTAATTGTATTCATTTATTCTCATTAGTCATACCTTGAGGAGATGAAATTCCTCACCAGGTGTCAGCTAACAATAATTATTGTGAAACTAGGAAAAGCAGACAAAATACTCCCGTCTATCACTCTTCACAATTCCCAGGTGCAAACACACTTGCTCAACTATATTATTCAAACCCTATGGCTGAGGGCTGGATTGGAGCCTGAAGAGAGAGACCTCCATGATACAAATTTCAACCTTAAAGTGGAGTGTTCTGGCCGTGTAAACAGGCAATCACACAAATCCACTTTCAGCAGGAGCTTAGCTGTAGTCTATTTATGGTTCCCTGCCTGATTGGTGATTAATTCTAATTGTTAAAGGGGACATTTCAATTACTTCTCCACTCCTTGACCCTTCATTCAATACTTTTCTCAGTGCTTGATTGTGAATCATTACAATTTTGCATTCAGGGAGGGAAAAAGTGTTAATGACTTTTTGAATTAAGGGCCCAGGAATGACCTGAAGTTAGTATTTTCAAATTGTGGCACTGACAGGGAGGTGTTCTGGGTCCCCTAATCCCTGAATGAACCCATGACTGCATGTGTTTTGCGATCATTTGCCCAATCCATTATCCAGTATGAGTTCAGGTTTTAGGAAGGGCCACACTGAAATTTTAATTGCACCACATCATTAAAGTAGTAATCTTACTAGAATAAAGTAATTTAAGTTGCATATTTTTGAGAAAGTCTTATATTTTCAAGATAAAAAAACAAAACAAAAAACAGAGCCCATAGAGTACATATAGACAAACATGCATTCACACTAACATGGGCAGCCCCGTTCACATGGAAATGGGGCCAATCTTTTTCTTATTCGTTTTTTAAAAATGTAAATATGAAATTGTTTCCAGTATATGTAAACTTAATGAGCACAACTGTACATATATGCAGTCTTTTGTACCCCTGACATATTGGAATGAAATTGTAGGCTACACCTTTTTTTATAACCACAAGGTGGCGCTGGCATTTTGGAATGAAAGTGTACAGCTTTTTCATAACCACTAGATGGCGGGACACATGTATAAAATGTGAAAGTTTTTTTCCATTTGCCCCTATACCTATGTATAATGCGCACTATTAAGTTTTGACAATTTTTTTGGGGGGGGGGTGCGCATTATACATGAGAAATTACGGTACTCACAGCAATTAGAGGGGAATGAGAAGTAAGCAAGAAAGGAGACATTTGTGTGGACGGACGACGAGGGTGAACTTCCGTTTTGGAACAAAAGCCCACATCACCCCCACGGTCACCATCACCAACACCGTCGACAATTGTTGTGTTGTTTTTTTGTTTTTGTTTTTGTGGTGTTGTTCGCACATGGTCACGTAAGAACTGCAGCATTTGGATATCCATCCACTCTGGGACCCGGTTTCAAATATCTCAATCCTAAACGCCATTAGGAGAGCATGAAGGAGGGCCTTAAGGCTTCTTTATACTCACGTGGACGGCGACCGCTCGGACGTCACTGCGGCTATCCCGCACACAGTTTGCCTTTATATTCAAGCGCAACCCACGCGTGCTGTTTTGAAAATGTACTGCAGTACACCTCGGGGGTGTCCCTATGGCTGGGGGGTGTCCCTATGGCGGGGGTGTCCCTATGGCCGGTATTGGCTCGGACACCACAAGCTGGAGTTTCCTCTGCATTTTTTGGCCATTTCCGGTAACCTCTTTTACTTTCCTTTCAGTAACAAGAAACAAAGCAACAACAATGGCTATCATGGCACAGAGTCTGCTTGAACAAATGGACCTAGATGACCAGATGATACGTTTAATTATGCTGCAAAATTGATCGAGAAGGCAGCGGCGTAGGTACTGGATCCGGGAACGCTGATTACGTCATCACAGCATGTGACTAAAACGGACCAATCACGAGAGATGATCTCCGCGGCATTCTACGTGCATCAACAATTTTTGCCGTGTGCGCGTCAAGCTACGCAGAGGGGCCGCGCGGGCCAATTTGTCGGTCGCGTGATGCAATGCGGGTGTTGTCGGCCACGCGAGCGCGGGAATATAAAAAGGCCAGAATAAAACCTGGGACCTCTCATGGAGAGGCAGAAGTGCTAACAAGTATACTACCATGCCGCCTATTTTTCAACCACTTTTCTCAAATTCCAAGCCTTTCACATACTGTACACAGGGCTGATCATTCTTCTTCTGACTTTCCCTTTCATCAATCTCTGCAGACAAAAGCCAACCGCTGCCACTTGCCGGTATTTGTAAATATATTCACATCTCTAATAACGATGGATGAAGAAAGAGCAACAACTTATGACATAAACATCAAATAACCAATGTATAAAGTGTAAAATGATTTAAAAAAAAAAGATGAATCAATTCTATACAATCTTACACATTAGGGGAAGTGAATGAATGATATCAAAGGAGCAGTAATGAGATTCTTGTCCACCTTGTCCCAATTTTTATTTTATCTTTTCTTTTCATGGGGGCCATAATACTCATTTGTAATGTTTGGACAGAGATGGAAATGGGATTTTGCAGGGCCTCTCCACTTGCACACCAACATTATTTCCCTACTCTTTATATTGTCATTGCACACCTTCTTCTTCACCTCAGGGAAAAGTAAATATATTTTCTCTTCCCTCACCTTGGCTTGGTGCTGGGGGATGAGAGGAGAGGGTTGGGGGGGGGGGGGGGGGGGGGGGGCGGGGAATGTCTTCCCTCCATCACCCTGCTATCATCCATCAGAAAAGAAGGATAAGCGCTGCATGGGACATTAGGTCCATTAGCTAATCATTACCAGCTAAACCACAAACTTTTAATTCTATGCAAGGGTAGTTTTTTTTATGTTTTTACCTGTTGCTTATCTTCGTTAAGACTGTAAAGCTTGAGGAGGAATCAATTTAATGTGCGTTGTATTCAACTTCGTCACTGATATGATGTAACCACAGGCTTTTGCAATTGTGAAGATTACAACAATTATATATGGGAGTAATACTGATATGCACAATTGCCACCGTGACTATACTCCAGTGCGAATTGGCTGTTAACATACTGGAGAGTAACAAATTGACAAGGACAATGGAGCTAACGTGTCGTTAAATAATGTTCCCTAAAAACCAAATTCTGAATTAATAAGCAGTCAAATATGAGTACATTATGTATGAAGGTTATATTATATCACAGTTCTGGACCTTGCTTTAGTCCTCAAGACTCGAGTACTCTCTTGTAGTCAAACCATTCATGGGGGGGAAATACTCCAATATTGTATGACTTTAATAGTCATCATTTTAGAGATGGTTAAAGAATACGGCTCCACTGTTTGTTGGACATTCTAAACTGCTTTTGTTAGTTAATTGTTTTTGTTGATACATCACATAACTCCCAGTTTTTTGTATTTGATTTTTTGTTTTTGCTATAAGCAGAATTAAACCTCTATGATTGTATAAATTACAATCCATCAAAGACAACAAACATTCTCTGTGAGTGGTTTATTTCACTCTAACCTTTAAAGGGGAACTTAAAGTATGTTGACCTTCTCTCAAATTTTGAATGCACTTGTCCAAATGTCAGTAGTTCTACTTTTGGTACGACTTGTAGTTCTGCAACAAGGAGCTGAATGGCAAAACTCACAACAGGTGTTGGATCCGTGAATGGGCCAATACATTTCCTGGCTCAATTAGAAATTATATTTAAACAGTCCTCTTCATCATGCTGTTCACATTTTGACAAATGGGACCAAGACTACGCCTAACAATTAATCAACACTACCGTACTCTCCGTCGTGAATTTCCCAGAGGAAAGTGGCCCCTGAGCTTAGAATGTCACAAAATGTCATCAGCAGGTTTCACAGAAAGGCGTGATGACTGAATCAAACACGGCAGCACGGTGGACGACTGGTTAGCACATCTGCCTCACAGTTCTGAGTACCCGGATTCAAATCCGGCCTCGCCTGTGTGGAGTTTGCATGTTCTCCCCGTGCCTTGGTGGGTTTTCTCCGGGCACTCCGGTTTCCTCCCACATCCCCAAACATGCATGCTAGGTTAATTGAAGACTCGAAATTGCCTCTAGGTGTGAATGTGAGTGCGAATGGTTGTTTGTTTGTATGTGCCCTGCGATTGGCTGGCAACCAGTTCAGGGTGTACCCCGCCTCCTGCCCGAAGATAGCTGGGATAGGCTCCAGCACGCCCGCGACCCTTGTGAGGTTAAGCGGTACAGAAAATGAATGAATCAATCAATCAATCAATCAATCAATCAATCAAACACCTGGTCAGCTCTTTGTTTGAGAACAGCAAGTAGTACAAAAAGTACTGAAACATTGAACAATTGGACATCTGCATTGAAAGGTTTAGAGTAAGTCAAGTTCCCCTGTAAATGTTTTAGTGTGGATTTTCTTCCTGAAATTTTCCCCGAAAGTCCAAAATCCATTATTAATTTACCTTGATGGAGGTCTTTCTTCATTGTTCACTTGAATTTCGGGAGTCACGTGATTCTTTTGACAGCTTTCTCCTTACTTGAACTCTCTACATAAAATACACTTTATGTGTATTTGATTACATTCACCGGGTTCCGAGTTTCAGTTTGACAGTGTAAGTTAGATGTAGACGGGATTATGTGGTTTTGATCAACAGTGTGAGTGCACGCACAGACAGGAAACAGCGTGTAACTGGTACCAACCCCCCTCGTAATCTACTCATGCTGCTGCTAAAGAAGCTTACCGATTCATTGTCCACCCCAGGGGGTACCCCAGATGTGCAGTCCACTCCGCACAACTTAACGCGAGACACCTCAACAGAGTAGTGGATGAAAATAAGGACACATGGGGGGGGGGGGGTATTTAATTTCTCAGGAGATAAGAACGACATTTAACGCATGTTGCACCCAAAAGGGCTCATCATTTTTTCAAAGAGGAACAAATAGGCTTCTAATATAGTGTAAGTGTGTTGGCAAGAAGCATTTTTACAACAGAAAGATAATCAGCACAAATTACCGAAATATTGTGTTGAATAAAACTTCAGGTGTTAGTGTCACGAGACTTTCTGAGCTGAATTATTTCTTGCCCAGGGACTTTTGGGACCTTGGTGAGTTTTTTTGTCCAGCTTCCATTTGGGATGAGCTTGCATAGTTAATTTGATTTTTGGGTCTAATTCATACTCTCATCCATCTGAATTACAGCTCTTTCAATACATATTATGCAATGACCGAACTGCATATGGAACAATGATAAATCGTTAAGAGGCAACACTTTTTAAAATGAATACTAACCACCTCTGCTGCGGATGAAAATGTATATGTTTATCCTCATCCATGCAGTTTTCCCACCATAGAGTTTCATTGAGTGGGCTGAGGTGTTGCTGCAGCTAGCATATGATAGCATGTGGCGAGAAAAGAATGTGGGTGGCTGCTCACGGATGTGTTTTGACTCTTTAGCTGAGTTCTCACACTCAACTGCAGAAAGAGCGCAAGGCGTGCAGGGATGACTCTTACATAATAAGTGCTACTGCCGCATGTCACGTCCAGTCACGCTTCCAGTCACCACTCGGCGCTCAAGCACCTCCCAATGTGTTTGTCTGAAAGACAGAGTGAGTGTGCAAGAGAGAGGGTGGTCTGCAGTCCTGCCTGTGGCTCACTGAGGGGATTGTTATTGATTGCCTCACTGCCGCTTTTAATTATGTCTCCATCCAATCAATGCAAAAGGCAGCGGGCTCTAAAGTGACATTTCTCCACTCGGATTACTCACGTCTCCTTTGTGGCTCCACTGTCCTTTTCTTCGACTTGGCGCCATGCTGGATCCATCTGTAGTCATTTGCACTTGGACCTTTGCTAGCTTAAGCGATGCATCCATTTTGGGTTGTGAAATAGCACATAATTGAGCATTGAGCCTTTGCAAGTTTGCCATGCATGTGTTCGGGATGCACATTTAACTTTATAGCTGCAAAAGATATGAGATGTGAAATCATTAGTTCTAAAATAAATACATAAATTCATTAATATTTTACACTTGCATGACTGTCGTAATGTTATGATGTAGAATATTCATATTTACTTTTATAATATATATATATATATATAAAATGTCTGCCCTATGATTGACTGGCAACCAGTCCAGGGTGTAACGCGCTTTTTACCCAAAGTCAGCTCGGTTAGACTCTAAACCACTCCTGATGCTTAACAGGATAAGCGGATGGAAAATGGATGGAATGAGTGGAAGTGAGTGTGGGGGGAAAATGTCACAATTTGAAAATAATTAGAGGTCGAAAGGATTGTGTTCAAACTTAAATGTTCCGCTGAAGATCATTGTCCTTTGAGGGGAAAAGTAAAATGTTGTCACGCAACCAAAAACAGATTTAACCAAGCAGAAATCCCACTGGCGGTGTGTTATATTATTGTGATTTCAAATTGTATCCTATTAAAAGAGGATGACATGTTAAGTCAAATGTTCCTACTAATAATTATATGCAGCTGGATTAAACAAGACACTAATTGAACAAATGACCACGGTCCAATGAGAATTATAAAATTAATATTTTTTTTGTGCTTACTGAAAAAGCTTTGTTATCCGTTGACTGACTGACTGTGGTAATGAAGTGGAGAAGTCTGGAGGACTTCATTGGCGGAACATTCTGCTCTTAGTCAGTGCATTCCACAGTACCTCTGCAGGACTTTAAAAACGCGAGATTTGTTTTAATTCTCAGTGCAGCAGCTGACAACCAGATCAGTTTCACTATTTTGTTATGGCAAATCAAATTTAGTCAAGAACATTTGCCATTAGCTGAATCACATCTGTGTGAAAATGGATACATGGCACTCAAACACACACACGACATTTCTGCTACAATCCTTCTGAGCTGTTGTGTGCAGTGACCATACACATGCAGTTTGAAGTTCCCTGAGGATAATTGTTATTCAGCCTCTCCATTTTGTTACCTGGTCCCCAACAACAATGGCTCACTGACCGTAAAGCAATTTGCGTCCTTACCTGGTGACGGTCAACTTCACAATAGCTCATGCAAACTCGCTACAGACGTCATGCTAATAACTATTAGCCCAGCTACCAAAGTAAAAAAAAAAATTAATAAAATAATAATAATCCATCCATCCATCCATTTTCCGAGCCACTTCTCCTCACTAGGGTCGCGGGCGTGCTGAGCCTATCCCAGCTATCATCGGGCAGGAGGCGGGGTACACCCTGAACTGGTTGCCAGCCAATCGCAGGGCACATAGGAACAAACAACCATTCGCACTCACATTCTCACCTACGGGCAATTTAGAGTGTTCAATTAACATGCATGTTTTTGGAATGTGGGAGGAAACCGGAGTGCCCGGAGAAAACCTACACAGGCACATGGAGAACATGCAAACTCCACGCAGGCGGGGCCGGGGATTGAACCCCGCTCCTCAGAACTGTGAGGCTGACGCTCTAAGCAGTCGTCCACGGTGCCGCCATTAATAATAATAACATAAAAAAATAAACTATGAAAGCCCCCTATGTAATACTTCCAAGTATGCTGGCCTCGTGGCCCAGATTGGGTCCGTCTCTATTTGTGTCTGAGGGGAGCTGGTCAGCTCTAATGACTGTATTTAACTGATTTTGCCTGCTTTGGGTTTGGTTTGAAAACGCTAATCCCTACTATTCCCCAAGCATCTAAATAGATACAACACCCAACATGTGTGACCCGAAGCATTTGAATGATTGAATTACAGTTCAATGGCCAAGCAACTTCAGCTGGGGTACAAAGAAGATTTAGAATGATTAAACGACATTGTTTTCACCTTACAATACTCTGCTGCAAGAAGTAATAAGAAAAACCATATACTGTACTGTATAGTAGAAAGCCATCGGATGAGCTTACACTGCACTACACTGCATTTTGAGAAATTTTTTGACAGCCTCATATAGTTTGCAGTAATATACAGAACATAGTAAAACAAATAATTATGCTTATTGCCGGGCATGTAGAAACAACTTATCTTCAGGAGACTTTGACTTGGTAGAATTTTGTCCAAACAGAAGCTAATTTGTACCAAACATATTGTAATTATTTTTCTTTGGTCACTTGAACATCACTTCACTTTTTCTGAAATTAATGAAAATGGCACCACTTGAAATATTGGAAGCATATTCATTGGAGCTAGTTCTCCTCAGAGGGGGCCACAGTGATGAGTGGTTGGCACCTCAGCTTCACAGTTCCAAGGTTGTGGGTTCAAATCTGGGCTCCACCCTTCCTGTTTAAGTGCTTATGTGGGTTTTCTCTGGGTACTTCAGCTTCCTCCCACTTTCCAAAAACATTAATGTAAGATTCATTGAAGACTAAATTGTCCTTTATTGTGATTGCTTGTTTGTGTATATTGTCGTTGTCAGGCAGAAACCCTGTATGATCAGTTTCCTATTTGTTTTACAAATCGATACTATTGGTCTTTCCCCACTTTGTCTGCTATTTGTATGAAATATTAACCCATTTAAAGTGGTGAAAATCCTTTGAGCACACATTTATTAACGCTCTTGGAACGCTCAAAATTACTGAGAAGTGCTGTAAAACTGCCTCTTTTCCTCACTCTGCTCACACTATCAGTTTTGCTTGTAAATGTGGCATTTTATTTACGTTGCTTATTGATTTCCTATAAAACTTTTATGAGAGCAAATTGCTTAATGCTTCAGCACATCTTAAAACAAGTATGCTGCTTGTGCCGCTATCAAAATGTATAATCAACACAAGTAGAAAGTTTATAATTGCTTCCCTGATGTGCCTGCCATAGCCTCTACTTCTAGATGCCTTTGGGTTAACAAAAACAAATAATAAAGAGCATTAATTGGTGTTTGAACAACATGTCTGTGGCATGTTTTCTTTACAAGAACCCAAGGATCAAGAATTATAATTCACTTTACATTTTACGCGTTACCGAAATCAATCCCATTTTCGGGGTTGGTCCTGTCTCAAGCAAGTGAGTCAGCCATCATCCTGCCCAATGTACTGATGAGCCGATCTCGAGTCTGGTTTTCATTTCACGGTGCCTATGCTTTCCGACTAGGCTCTAGGCGTGGACTGCATCTTGTCATCTCTTAGACAAGTGTGTGTATTGACCGGCTAGAACCTGCTGGCGAGTGTGTGTTTCGCCGTCCCCTATCCATGTTTACATGTTATTTTCAATAAATATATAAGAACATAAAATTGTTCATGTGGTATAAGAATTCAGCAGACTCTGTTTGTTTATCCTTGTGATTTAGATGAAGACCAGACCACATTTTATTTCATTTTTTCATTTCCCACTGTAAAGGTATGATTGCCTCATATTATTACATATACAAAATTTAAATCAGAAGCCAGTAAAATAAAAAAATTTGTATTCAATTAAATTCTGATGGCACGGTGGACGACTGGTTAGAGCGTCTGCCTCACAGTTCTGCGGACCGGGATTCAATCCCCGGCCCCGCCTGTGTGGTCTTTGCATGTTCTCCTCGTGCCCGCGTGGGTTTTCTCCGGGTACTCTGGTTTCCTCCCGCATCCCAAAAACATGTATGGTGAGTTCATTGAAGACTCTAAATTGCCCATAGGTGTGAATGGTTGTTTGTTTATTTGTGCCCTGCTATTGGCTGGCAACCAGTTGAGGGTGGACCCCGCCTCCTGCCCGATGATGGCTGGGATAGGCTCCAGCACTCCCGCGACCCTTGTGAGGATAAGCGGCTCAGAAAATGGATGGAATTCAATTCTTTATTTCAAACATGTAAGAAAGAATTTTTGTTCAACCATTATTTAATTTCTTTTAAAAAGGGGGATTGTTAAAAGATTGTTAAATTTTAGCAAGAAACATGAAGTCGATGCGCAGGATTTGCTTTCACTGGCCACATCAAATGATTTTGCCCACAGGCCTTGTGTTGAAACCTGTGTCTTACGTCAACCAGAAGGTAGCCTCCTGACTAACAAATGCACAGACAAACACGTGTCTTCTTTGTTTCATTGCATTTAGCTTAAATTTCATGCCCATCTCCTCAATGAAGATGCCCTTGCTGATCTCTAAGCTCACCCTCCTCTCTCGTTCCCGTGTGCTGTCGACCAAACTGCAACATTCCCGTGGGGGACCCAGTCGAGAGTCTGCGTGCTCCGTGTGATGATCAGTGACTGTTAGACAGCCAATCGTCTGTGCTCTCATGGCAACCTGCCAGGCTTCCAGTGGCAGGAGGGTGTCTGTCTCCTGTTTGGAGAGCTGCTTCATGTTTGCGAACGACTGGTGCTTTTTCTTTAGCCCTGACACGCGGCAGTGACTTTGATAGAGCTGCACCGTGTTTATTAGCGGGAAATCTGCTGAGCTTTGTTTCCAGCCATCTTTGTACATTCAAAGTCAAAAATATAAGCTGCTTTTTGCTTCTGAAATTAGTAGTGATTAGTCACAGAGGAGGAATCTTCGGTCACAGCCTGGCCATGACTCCTGTTTTTTCCATGCCTCCCTGTTTTTCTCTTGTCCTTTGTTTCTTCCTCTTTGCTTTGCTCTTCTCTGGATGAAGTCAGGATACATAAATTTACAGATCGCTAAATTTTCTGTATGCTTTAAAATGAGGAAAAGAAAACCATTACACCACCTAGTTATCACTTTAAACAAATGGACACGTTATATAAATATCCATCAGTCTATTTATATATGCACATAATGTAAGCGTCACGTTGTTCTTCACTCATTAAACTAAACATCTGTCAGTCCAGTCACCTGTAATATAAACATCTGTCTATCCATTCATAGAAACACACAGTTGACAGTCTACCCATTGACATACAGTACATGTACAGTTTAAACATCCAGCTGTCTACTGACATGATGTAATGTACACATGATGGAAACATTTGTCGGTTCTCTTTAATGTATAAAGTAAGTGCGGGCCTTGTCTGGCAAAATATCTTCACATACAGTTATGCTGTGATTTGTTCAAAATATGTCTATGATCAAAATCAAAATTAATGTTCCGATGCCTCCTATCTGATGAGTAGCCATGTGGATCTGAGCACTATGTTGGTAATATATTGTTCTCCATGCAGAGCAACTATATACTGACTAATTTAGGGTTTTCTCCGGGCACTCCGGTTTCCTCACACATCCCAAAAACATGCATGGTAGGTTAATTATAAACTCTAAATTGCCAGTAGGTGTGAATGTGAGTGTGCCCTGCGACCAGTGTTTATATGTGCCCTGCGATTGGCTGGCGACCCGTTCAGGGTGTACTCCGCCCGAAGATCGCTGGGATAGGCTCCAGCACGCCCGCGACCCTAGTGAGGAGTAGCGGTACGGAAAATGAATGAATGAATGGACATCTTTTGTAATCTGCCTCTTTCTGAAATTGTGTCTTCTCCACTTCCGCCACACTGTTAAAAAACAGTGGGGCTAATCAACACAGTAACCACCCCAACAACGAGTTTCTCCACCATAAGGTAAGCAAAGTGCAGTGTTATCGGAATTATATAATTACAAAGGTTTTGTGTCGTTGGAAGAGGACTCCACGTGTATAAAGCAGGTTAGCATGCAGAAATATTCATTATTATCTGAGGGAAAACAGGGTGGTGAATCCAGGCAGGGTAACAAAAGGTTCACAGGTGCAGGATTCGGGATTCAAGAACAAAGGATCAAAATTGAGGAAACAGGACATATACATGAGCTGAACGTTACTAACTGGGAGACAAGGTAATGCCTGGACAGACATACATTTGGTCTTTCACGAATGTCAGATTAGTAGCATAAAATCTCTCGGTCAGACAGTGGCAATCCTGTCTTTTTACCAACAGGTATTTTCACATATTTTTAATACGATATGGCTCGCAAGCAGGCAACAAAACATTATGTAGCCTAGCAGCTAGTGCTATGCTGACGTTCTGTCGAATCATCCTTAAAGCTTTGGTTAACATTTGTTTGTGCGTGTGAATAAATGTTGACAACAGCGACTAAGTATGTTGACAATTGGGGGGAAGAGGCGAAGCACAGGTCATAATACGCATTCCTACTGGTTGACGTCAATGTGCGCTGTTGGAGAGATGTCCTTAACATGTCACACGACATGGAAGATATCCCCAAAAAATCAAACATGCCAGACTTTTCATTTTGGCGTCATAGGGCTATCGTAGGACCAAATCGTTGGTCGTGGATTATGTCACACTACAAGAGGTTTTGTCATTCCTGACAAAATATGTCTGGTCCGATCTGGGAAATCGCACGAGATAGCTACTCTGGCCAATGTCGGGACTAATATCCTGTGGTCTGATCTACACATTAGTCGAACTGGCCACAAGGTGGACTTCGGGTGTGGCCTACTTATGCTGCTGATGACAATTGCTTGTACCTGGTTCCAGCTCCAACTCATCTCAGTCCCGTGTGTGTGGGAGTAATATGGTGTACTTAATGTTATAGCGTTAGCTTCTAATAAACGAGACATTGCTCTGTGACGTTGTTGGTGGGACGGGTTTTGGTGGGTGGGGAGTGTTTTTGCTTCCATTAATGAGGGAGATAGTCACTAACGTTTTATTGGTATTGTTGCTTGACTTCGGTGCAGGCAGCGTGGATTCAGTCCGAACTCAGTGACGGTATGAATGTGAGTGTGACTAGTTGTCTGTCTCTATATGTGCTCTGTGACTGACTGCCGACTGGCCCAGGGTGCAGGCTATCTTTCGCCAGAAGTCAGCTGGAAAATGGATGGATATTGGGCACTTCCTTCTGGGCTACGCTTCTGCCACCGCAAACAATCGTCCTTGCCGAGCAAGATAGAAGAGGAGGAACATCACACCGCGTTCGAGCCCGCTGTTTGTCATTCTAACAAACCGTTGGCCCTGCATGAAACAGATCAACCCCTAAAACGAGCTGCATTCACCACTATAAGAAGTCTGCTGTAAAAATACTGTTCGTTATTAATTCTTGATCCAAAAGCATGCCACAGACATGTTAGAGATGATTTAATTAGAATACTGCATATTAAGTCTCTTTTGAGTCTTCGTCTTAGCCGCCGCCGCTGTGGCTCAGTAGGTAGAGTAGGTCGTCCAGTGATCTGAGAGTAGCTGGTGCGAATCCCGGCTCCGACTGCATGTCGAAGTGTCCTTTGGCAAGACACTGAACCCTAATTCGCTCCCAGTGGGCTTGGCAGCGCCTTGCATGGCAGCAGCTGCCCATTGGTGTGTGAATGGGTGAATGTGAGGCTTTGTCAAGCGCTTTGGGCACTGTGATTGTGTAGATAAAGCGCTATGTACAGTAAGTGCAGTCCATTTACCATTTAGTCTTAGGGCCTCTCAACTTTGGTTACTGTTTAAACCTCCTCCAACCTTCTCACTCTGGCACTTTGAAACTATCATGTCTGTCTGCTTGTGTGGCATTAGCACTGTACCTTCTCACTCCCCATCTCCCATGTGTCTGCAGTTGGGTTGAGAAATGAACACTTCCACAGCATTTTTTACTTTTCTCTCCACTGACTCCACAGCTAAGTTTCTCATTAAAACATTCCCACACGAGCTGTGTTAGTGTAGAGAAAATACATTAGGGCAGTTAATGTGATTTTGGTTGAGCAGATTAGAAATGTCTTTCATGGTCACAGTCTAATATTAGTCTACAGCTAAGCCTCGGCATGCATTTCTTTTACATTTAACCTCATAACGTCAAGAGAACCATAGAGTTACTTCTGGCATAGATATTCTTTTTCATTTTTTCATTTGAGCTGTTCCGCTCATCTATAGCCGAATAGAGAAGTGACGAGGTTGGAGGAGTAACGATGTGAAAATGGTCATTTGATGGATCACTACCACCACCAGTCCTACTCTTACATTCTCCAATCACAAATCAGTCGACAGTAGTCAATAACCTCACTGATGGTCTGTCCAAACAGACTGACTACTGGCTGTCAGTGGGGAGCAAATCCTCAGGGTAAACATGAGCAGTGACTGATCCGCATTCATTTAAATGACCTCTATGGCACTGCGGCATTGCACCGAAGGAATTTAAATGCCCCAATCACACAGCTTTCTCTCTCTGTGTCTGTCCCTCAGTCTCAATCCGAGGGGGATTAAGCAAGCAAATCAATTAGAAGATGGAGCTAAGAAGAAGAAATAAACTGCTAACTTGTCATCCCTCTCACTCTGTCCTCTCAGAACAAAAGTTGCTCATGCACATAATAGCCGTCACAAAATTGGGAACTGTTTCATGCTGTGCACTGGGTTTTCACTCTCTTTGCCAAAAATTATGCATTACAGAAACTAATTAAAGCGAGACATTATTTTTTGATCTTGTTCTGTATGTCACTTTTGCCCCTATTTTCACCCAGTTTTCAACTTTGAGTGTTTCTTTTATTGTTCTAAATCTCATTGTGGTGACCCTCGCCCTCATCTCTTTGTACACCGGAGCTCTCTAAGGAAAGGAAGGGTATTGAAGTTCAAAGGGAGACATCAGGGCTGCCCGTAAACCCATCTCTCTTCCTCAGGACCAAAAGAATCACACTTCACAACCCTTACAGTCCAGTCTTAGATAGACTTGACTGTAGCAGAAGTGGAGAGAATATTCTTAAGATAGTAGTTACTCCTGTCCAAGTTGATTTACTGACAACTGAGGTTACTTTGACAACTGGAACTTAACATATTTGCCACCATCATGAGGAATAAGCACTCCATGTGTTTACAGCACAGGGTGTTCAAAGCCAGTCAGTTATGGCTGCAATTGTAATTTAATTTCTGGCTCTCTATCATACTCGACGGTGACTCACAGCAGCATGGGAAGCAGTAAAAGAAGTCGGTGGTACCTCGCCAATTTAATGCCTGAGTGTGAATCACGCAAGGCTCACATTGACCAAATTTAGCATTGTTATGGACTTGGGAATGAGGAGGTTGGTATCCATTAGATACAATATAAAAGTAGTCATAATGAATTACACACGGATGTGTATATTGTTCCCTGAAGAGTCCTTCACGTATGAGTGGGCGATTTTAATCTACAACAACCATCTGCCAGAGAGGCAATGACAATGAGAGTGTGCATCCATTCTCATCCATTCTCCATCACAATTTATTTTCTCGGATGGTTGCCCACCTGTTTGCATGAGTAATCAATGGTCCGGCCATTAGACAAATGGAAGGAGATAGGAGGAAACACTAACACAGTGAAAGTGGGCAGGCGTGGCTTTTCTTTTCCTAATCAGCTGTTGTGAATCACAAGGCTGATTCATAGGGCGCAGTTTGATTTGCAGCCCAAGTGGTGTGATTGAACAACAAAATGGCTGGGCTAAATTGGACCCCTGTTTTTCACTGTTTGGGCTTTTAACAATTTCTCATTGCTAAGGGTTGTATGGGCCTGCACACATTTTGCATATGCACCGTATACTCACAAAACCTGTACAGTTTATTGACCTCCCCACAGCCTTTGCTTTCTTTTGCATTTTATTTTTGTCTGCCTCTTTGAACAGCCTTGAGAGGAATCATTTGTCCTATCGACTAGATGGTTGGCTTAGCACAGAGCACACAAAAGCAGGGGGGAAAGGTTAGCTTCGGGTTCCTTGGTGTGCTGCACCACTTCCTAGAAAACTCAAGAGTAACAATGTTGAAAATGAGTGCAATATTCAGTCAATTTTAGGTTAACTTCAGAACAGCTCAGAAACTGTTTTGATTTGCACTTTTTTACCAAGCAAGCCACCTAGAATACATGCACCAAAACCTTATTATATTTACACAATTAGAGGTAATGATAACGTGTTTTGGTAATCATATTTATTGACAGTATATGAGAATTATGAGAATTATGCCTGTGTTTATATGCTTGTTTTGTACTAAGCATAATACATTCAAAACTACTTGGCATGAACAGTTGTCAATTGGTGGACTGTAGGCCAAGGAAAAAAATACAAAATGTGGGTGCCGAGGAATGTATTTATTATTATGTGCATAATAATAAATACATTCCTGGAACTGGAATTAGGGCCACAAACAGGAGTGGAAATGAATTTTACTGACAACTTTTTATTTCTGCTCCAATTGGCAAACTTTTTTTTTTCATTTTTACTTCTCTTAGCAAATTGATTTTAAAAAATTATACTTTTCTGCACACGCTACCATTCTCTTTTGCACAGTATTACCCTGGCCAGAAAAAAGAAATGTTACACATTCTGTTGTTTTCTGCCTTGGCGCAGGTCAATACAGTGGTGAATACTTGTTACCGCTGCCAAACACCAAGTATTGTTTTGAAAACCCACCCACGCAGGCACGGGGAGAACATGCAAACTCCACACAGGTGGGGCCGGGATTGAACCCCGGTCCTCAGAACTGTGAGCCAGACGCTCTAACCAGTCGTCCACTGTGCCACAGTGGACACATTAATGACTGTATTTACTTCCTGTCATCTAATAGAAGACTTCTGTCTCACTATACCTCTGGCATAAATAGAGGAACAAAGATACATTGTTTATTGTAAATAGAATTTTTTTGAGCAATTAGGTACACAAGTACATGCAGTAAATGAACAGGTCATTTAAATAGACACATTCCTCTATCATGTGATCGGATCGGTGATCTGTTATCGGTTTTTTAAACTCGCTGATCGGTGATCGGCCCCAAAAATCCTGATCGCGTGAAGCCGAATTGAGTCATCTTTCTTCTATTCCGTCACACTGCAGCTTTACCTCTCCACAAATATTACCGTTCTCTCCTTTGCTCTCTGCTTCCCACTTTTGCAGCCTGGAATCATCCATCAAGGCAATGAGGAAATAATAGGTACTCCCTCTTACTTGGCCGAAGTGGCTGCTGTTGCTTCCATTGCAACTGACATGAGTGATGACCTTGGAGATGGAAGGCAGGCCTTATGAATGAACTCATCTGGGTGAGGCAGAGAGATAGACAGAGAGGAGGAGGTTCCATTGGAATACGTTAAGCGAGCAAGGGGATTTGGACCTCACTGATCCGTTACCATTCCAGGGCTTTTGGTTCTCTCTTTTCCAATTCACACTGGGTTTAACTTCCAAGGACTTTCTCCTTCTTCATGGATTGGAGAGGTCCTTTTAAAACAAATAGCCTGCCTATTGAAACACGGCTTTGGTGTAAATGCCCACATGATTTATGAGCTATGTGCTTTCCGCTAGAATTGCTGAGAGGACACGGAGTATTGTATTGTATGTTGCTTTATAAGCAGACATTCCCTCGGCAAACAAAAGAAATGTGTCATGCTTTTCAAAAGTCTTTTATCACTTTTTGTTCTTGTGGCAGCTTTTGTTTCACCCACTGAAGAGGTCTCGAGGGGAAGACGTCTTTCTGTAGCCCTTTCTTAGTTTTCTTCATTCAAAACGTGTGCTGGGTTTTTGTCTCTGCTCCCACAGACTAGTTTGGATTACACATCACCTTTCTGTCTCCAAAACCTTCAAGGAGGAGGATGGGTGAAACAGAAGTCACAACTGATGCTGCTAAAGAATTCTTGTTTGATATATGCACTGTACAGCTAACAGTATGCAGCTGTTTACACCGTCTAACATGAAAAAAATGCCTTAGGGTGTTGTAAAGGATAGCCATCAGGTGTACAAAAAGCATGTGTTTTGTTTGCATGTGTTTAAGACTGTTGAGCTGCAATGCATCTGGGCATCATGAATTATTTGTGAGAGGGAACTTTACGCCAAACTCTTAGACTATGCAGTCGTGTGTGTGTTTGTGTGTGTGTGTGTGTGTGGTCTCTCATCACGCAACCATCTGGCCAGTCTTGAACACTTAGCCATCACGCAGTTGGTCCAGCCAGGTGGCTGAATATGCGGGTGACCAGGTGGCACGAGCAACGTGCCAAGACCTTTAGCTGTCTGGAGCTGTGCCATCAAATACTACACTACTAATATTTCATTTATTGATATTTGAAGGTTTTCTTTACTGACACGGTCACCTTGACCCCATTAAGCAGTCGGTCATGTTTAATAAAGCGCAGCTAAAATTTTTTTCTTCTTATCAAAAAGTGTCGAGTAGACTATGATCTATTCATCTGTTTGCGTTTACTGTGGGGATTTTGATACATCGTAAGATATCCCTTTGTAAATTCAACTGAGGGAACATGTACGTCACAGCAGCTAAGAGCAAAGACGGAACACTGAGATCACAAGATAATTAAATATCTATCAGTTGTGTGAAGAAAATACAAATACAGAGGAACGTCTGCATTTTAAGCCTTTGTCACTCATCATTAAAGTTAAGACTGATTATTTGAATGTGTTTTTTAACAATTTCCTATGCTCATAAAATACAGTTGTTGTTTAATTTTTACAGCTGTATGTTTGGTGGCTGTTTGATCCTGGAGAACATTATTTATGTTCTAATTTATATTTCCATTTTTTCCTCTGGGACAAATAAGAACAACGTGCCTTCCAAAACATATTGCGTCAAACTGTTACACAACATAATTATCGTTGCAGTATAAAGATACGATTTAAAACGTGGTCAAGGGCAACACAAGTGAGTGTATTGAAAGAATGATATGAAAAGATTTGTATTGTGACGGAATACTACATATGCGATCATGTGTCATACACATTATTTTTAGTTTTGCTCTTATTTGCATATTTATGTATTTATTTAATTTAAGCTTTATCTATCCAGGAAATGCAATTGAAAACAGATTCTCATTCGCAATGCCGACCTTGCCGAAGAGTAAAATAAAGTACACAAATATATGAATGCATATGAAGGAGCTCTGTCTTCCATAGAAACCGTCATTAGAGTTGAAATGCCAATTATGTAAATCAATTAAGATCAGTAACAATATATGATTTATATCAATCCCCAGGTACCATGAAAAGGTGCCCACAAGGAGACGTGCGCAATATAGCGATGACATCAGAGCAACATGATTGGTTGCTCAGTAAGTACTTAGTGATGATTAATCTTTGCTTTTTTTGTGCATGACCTTACCATTGATCTTCCTAGAGTGTAAAAAAAGCCATTATTTTCAGAAACAATCAGTTTGGCATTGGAAAAAATTAACCTATCCTTAATCAATGTCACATTTTGAATGAGATGAGATGGGCGTACAGATAAGCAGAAGAATACTGACAGAAAAACGTTTTTTTCATGCACACAAAAGATTAGCGTGAATATTTGTCTAGTTATTGCTCAGATGAAATATGCAGCTCCTGGATCATTGAACATCAGTGCAAGTTACTTCCAAAATCTAATATATTATACATTACTTGTTACTGTCACAATATGACTGGTAACAATATAACTCTATCAGAATTGTAATGACAAAAGAGTTACGGTACTTTCACCAAAGAAAACAAACCAAAAAAAAACAAATTATGACATTTAACTTTAATGCAACGATGGCCTTTAACAAGACAATAGCTAATGCCAAGGCAATAGATAACAATAAAATCATGTTAATAGGCCTTTTTTCCAATGAATCTAACATTATTTGTTAGCGCTTCAGAGATAAAATAAAACATCACTTTATGGCTAAAAACAACATCACTTTCAGTCCTGATGTGCTCTGACATGGCCTACCTTTACATGTATTTTGCCCAAATACTGCTAATCTTTTTCTTGTGCATAGTATCGTGTGTAAGTCAAACAAGGTACTGTATATAACAAAATCAAAACACTAAATCGACCAAGTCCAGAAAAGCAAGGCTCAAAGTAACAAAGAAACACCGGGAATAACTCACCACAAAAGGAAACATAACATGACGAGATTAACGTGACAAACACAGCAGCATCAATGAAGAGACACAGACTGAAAGAAACCAGGGAACTAAAGATAACAGATAGCAAGATAACAAGGCACAGCTGGACAAGACACGAGTGGCTGGAGGGAGCTGATTGGTTGATACGAGGAACAGAGCTAAAGAGGGTTCAAATGCATGTGTTTCCTACATTTCTAAACAGTAAACTGTGGTCTTAATAATAATTTACTTTATAGCAGTGATACTACTAAAATGGTTGTACTTCTGTAGCATGTTAATCCAAGCAAAGTTATGCCAAAATGAAAACACGGCAAAATGGGTACACTGCATAGCGGTGTAACACAGTCCAGTCCAGTCTTAAGACTGGTTGGCCTCTGGTTTAAGATTTCAAAACATTGATCCTGATTTTTTTCTTTCTCAGTTTGAGGCTTCGCAATTATGCAGGTTAATAAAAGAAGGAACTATCTTATGTGCAGATTTTTTTTGTTGCTGTGCGAAGTTATAAAAATGGGCTCAAAACATTTGTACTTTTACTTTTGTAGTTTAGTACATCTAAGCATCTGTACTCTTTGTTTTTTACTTGAGTAAAATCATTACTTTTTTTCCCCCCAAAGTCTTTGTTCCTGTATCTGTACTTAAGTAGAGAGTGTGAGTACTTTGCCACCTGTGCCTACGAGTGTGTGCATGCACGTACTATTGTTTTGTTAGACTTATCAGCATCGGAGCAGCTCCACAACCCCACGCCATCGACTACCATGGCAACAGAGCTATTACCCCCTGTCGTGCCGTCACAACACACCCTTCCTGTCTGCACCGCGCATACATTAACCACCTTGCTCCTTCACCCAGTGAAATGCCCTAAATTAGCTTTGACCTTCTACATTTAAAAAGACGAAACAGCACAGTCCCTTATTTCAGTGGCAGGGCTGTGTGTATGGGCATGTGTGTAAAATGGCATGCTGTTCGTCACCAGTCGGGCGGGCTTGCCAGCATTTGTGAAGCTCGCAGGTGGCCATTTTTAGATACAATGAAGTAAATAATCTCTTTTCAGAGAACGAAGTCGTTACTTAAACCAAATAGGCTCGTTATTTTTTTTCAATTTCCTCCGATGACGACACGACGTAAAAAAGATGCAGCGAGGTGAGTCAACTGTGGTTCTTATGGAAGAAAACAGTGACAGCAGTGACATGGAAGAATGTGATCCGGGGAGTATTGATGACAACGGCGGTACAGAATTGGAGAAGTAAGATATTTCCCCCATCCATGGCCTTATTTCAGAAAACCGTTCAGGCTGTACTCCACCTCTCGCACCCGAAGATAGCTGGGATAGGCTCCTGCACGCCCGCGACCCTAGTGAGGTTAAGCAGTACAGAAAATGGATGGATGGATGGATGTTTGATGTTGTCGGCTCCGAGAATGAGACGTGGCGAATGTGTTGTGCTATTGTGCCAGCCTAAAAACTACGACCATGGCATTCAGAAAAAAACTCTGTCTAATCTGGAAAAACATACACGTATGGTGTATTTTCAGTTCTCATCAAGATGATTTAGCATTTTTGTTAGTCAGTTCACGGTTATCAAAGCAATGAACACTTTTTCAAAGCGCGTCCAGTTTCTTTTTCTCAGTTCGAGCAAGTTAAGAGGGAAACTATTGTGTGTGCATACAATTGTTTTCCCCCCGCTGTCCCATTCAATAATTTCTTTTTGAAATGTGAACCTTTTACCTTACAAAAGTACATACAAAGTCTGTACTTTTTTCTTTTACTTCAGTCAAGCAGTTGACTTTGTACTTCTACTTATACATCATTTTTTTTTTCACACAAATATCAGCACTTCTATTTACAGAAAGTACTGAATGTGAATACTTTTGGCACCTCGGGTAGTAATGCGCAGTACTTCGGGCTTTGTGAGGGTTATAAATATGTAAAATAAGTTCAAATAGACACGAATAGTGTATATAAAGACTAAAGTGCACAGCAGGCAGCAGCAAGTCATCAGGTGTACGGTGCAACCGCTTCAACACAAGCATGAATGCACATAATATATTTGTAAAAAAAAGAGCTGTCTGATGCAAAACGATTTGTGCATAATTATGCTATGTACAAATTATATAGGCTGTGTGCAAGGGGAACACGTACAATGTAGAACTGTATCACAATATACCGTATTCATCAAGAAATATGCATGATCAAATGTTTCTCTATAAAAGCACTCACTAGTGCATATGTTATATGATTTGTTGTTGTGAGACTGATTGCCCGCATCCAAGAAAAGCACATTCTCATGGTGTGTTTAGTGATTGATGCACTGTTATTGCACCAGCCTCTGTGACAATCGCATATTCAAGCTCCAAGGTGTACGTGCGTTAAAAAAACCACCCAAAAAAACCAAACATGGTGGTGCCCTGCAGTGCAGTGAGCGTGTGCGCCTGCTCCTTGTCCCTCTCTCAGATGTTGTAGGTGTTAGTGTGCTACACCCGCTGTGTCAAGATAACCAAGCCTGACAGATGCTTCTCCTCATTATTCAAATAGCTCGTCATGACTGTGAGAGGGAGCCACAGAAGATGTTGCTTTTATCCTATAGCTCATATGCATGCTCTTCGCACTCTGGGCCACATTACAGTGACATTTACAATGAAATATCACCGCCGTATCATTCGCCATCATATTCCCGCCCTTACGCTAAATGTATTGATCTATAAATATCACATCTCTCCTGCTTAACAGACCTTACACGCAGCAGTTCCCAAACAGTGGGAGATAGATGAACGTCCATTAAAGTAGTTAGCTGGCTCGCTTTGAGGAGCCAACCTGGTCCAAATTGACTTCTAATATGTACCCTTGATAGGCTAATCACTTTGACCCACTAATGGCCTCCTCGGCGGGGTGACGTCCTGGGAGTCGAGGTAAAATAAGTACAATTGGATTCAATTGGCATCATTATGTGTGAGAGGGAGGAGGAAAACACAAAATAAACCATGTGACCTTCGTTATGGTAACTACAATGGATTATTGATCAAATCATAACAGGTGGTGCCTGCTGGCAAAAAGCTTTTTTTCAAATGTGTTGCTTAAGCTTGTTTTAAGTTGGATTGGTTGCATTCTAACGTGGAGGGTGGAATATGTTCTTAAAATACATTCTTTACACAACACCGACCAGTTAACTTGTTTCGGTTTCGTTTTATATTCCGCGACATGCAGTCTTGTAGCTCTCGGTAAAGTTAAAAGTGCTGTTCATAAAAGGGAAAAAAAGAAATCGAACCGGCTTATTGCCCTTGATTTATTATGTTCTGTTTTGTTTACTATGCACTGTTTTTATTCACTTTGCCCTGCACATCTGGTGTTGATTTAAGATTTCATTTTATTTTGTAATTATTTTTATGTTTTGCATGGTTTCCTTGGGCGTTTTGTATTAGTAGTAGCACGTCAGCCCCAAGTGTGAATGTTTTTTAAGTCCAGGTTAAAAACTCTTTTTTTCTCTTGCTTTTTAGAGCATTTCCACTTTGAAATGAAATTGATTTGAAATGATATTTCTTGCACTGTACGCTGTTTTAATTTTAATGTTTTTCTCTTTGTTTTAATTGTCTATAAGCTGATTTTTTTCTCTGTTTTTAAATGCTTTTAATCATGTAAACCACATTGAGTTACCTTGTGTATGAAATGCGCTACATAAATAAATTTGCTTTGCTTTGCTTTAGTAGTAGTAGTAGTAGTAGTGTTGATGTGCTTTGTGTGTATGTACAGTGTGGTAGTATGCCACTTCCTGGTTTGTGGTGGATGATGTAGAGAAGACACCGTATCATTTTTCATTCTGTGGAAGGAGAAATGCTTTTTTCATCTTACATCCAATGTTAAAAAGCAAAACAATATATATATACATTTCTTTAGCAAACGTGAAAACAATAATGAACCAATGTAATTGTTATTACCTGCAGAGGTTTTACCTTACCCTCCAAGCAAACTAACCAACCACTCAACCAACATCTGAACAAGCGGATTCACCCGAGTGTAACAGTAACCCCGTTACACACGTTGCTTAGTGGTTAGCACGTCTAAATCGCAGTTCTGAGGTTTGGGGTTCAAATCTTACTTGTGGCATTCCTGTGTTGACTTTGCATGTTCTCCCGATGCTTGCATGGGTTTTCTCCTCGCATATTCAAAAGCATGCGTGTTTGCTTAATTGAAGACACGAAATGGTTCATAAGTTTAAAGGTGTGTGTGAATGCTTGCTTCAGTATACAGGATGCGTCCTATGGCTGACGACCACACTTCTCTCCCACGGTCAGCTAAAACAGCCTTCGGATCAACCAGAATAGAAAAAAGATGGATGGAAAAATGGACTGATGGGTTGACTTACCGGTATTGTTTTTACAAAGCAGATTGAATTCCGAAGGAAATAAGCATCCCGTGCCATACCATAAGCATACCACTAATGCGAATATTCCCCAGCTTTTCTTCTTCTTCCGCCCTTCATTTTCTTTTTCGCCAGCTTTCACAGTGGCCTTTGAGACAAGTTCAATAAGACGAAGAGAAAAAGTCAGGGGAGACTAGTAAGGCGGTACATAGATAGATAGATAGATAGATAGATAGATAGATAGATAGATAGATAGATAGATAGATAGATAGATAGATAGATAGATAGATAGATAGATAGATAGATAGATAGATAGTAGATAGATAGATAGATAGATAGATAGATAGATAGATAGATAGATAGATAGATAGATAGATAGATAGATAGATAGATAGATAGATTGATAGATAGATAGATAGATAGATAGATAGATAGATAGATAGATAGATAGATAGATAGATAGATAGATAGATAGTAGATAGATGGATAGATAGATAGATAGATAGATAAATAGATAAATAGATAAATAGATAGATAGATAGATAGATAGATAGATAGATTGATAGATAGATAGATAGATAGATAGATAGATAGATAGATAGATAGATAGATAGATAGATAGATAGATAGATAGATAGATAGATAGATAGATAGATAGATAGATAGATAGATAGATAGATAGATAGATAGATAGATAGATAGATAGATAGATAGATAGATAGATAGATAGATAGATAGATAGATAGATAGATAGATAGAACCCCAATTCCAATAAAGTTGGGACGTTGTGTTAAACATAAATAAAAACAGAATACAATGATTTGCAAATCATGTTCAACCTATATTTCATTGAATACACTACAAAGACAAGATATTTCATGTTCAAACTGATCAACTTGATTGTTTTTAGCAAATAATCATTAACTGGGACAGGTGGCAAAAAAGACTGAGAAAGTTGAGGAATGCTCATCAAACACCTTTTTGGAAGATCCCACAGGTGAACAGGCTAATTGGGAACAGGTGGGTGCCATGATTGGGTAGAAAAGGAGCTTCCCCGAATTGCTCAGTCATTCACAAGCAAAGATGGGGCGAGGTTCACCTCTTTGCGAACAAGTGCGCGAGAAAATAGTCGAACAGTTTAAGGACAACGTTCCTCGAAGTACAATTGCAAGGAATTTAGGGATTTCATCATCTACGGTCCATAATATCATCAAAAGGTTCAGAGAATCTGGAGAAATCACTGCATGTCAGCGGCAAGGCCGAAAAGCAACATTGAATGCCCGTGACCTTCGATCCCTCAGGCGCCACTGCATCAAAAACCGACATCAATGTCAATACAAATCAGTCAATGTATATACAAATGTTTGGCATGATGATGAAAGGTACTCTTGAGCAACTGCACATGCAGTAGGAATATACAAATCCATTCATTCATTGCTTCAAAGCATCTAAAGTGCAGTGTAAATATTGCAACAGTTGTTGTGGCGGTATGGAATTTGTTGCCTGATTGCAGAACAAGTAGATGGGTTTTTTATTCAAGTAAAGCAGAGCTTGTGTGGAATTCAGTTAGAAGAAAAATATCAAAGGCTTATACTGTAATTCATTTATTACATCTTTTTTTTGCGAGGAGAAAAGCAAGGCATGCAAGAACACTTTACGCCTTGAGACGCTTATTGTGTTTGATCTTCGTCATTCATTTTGTTGAAAGAAAATCTTTTATTGGCCATTGTGTTTGCATGCATTTTTGTCAGGGTTGTGAAGGTCGGTCACACCGTCTGTGCTTTGTGTGTCACACTGCGGTGTGCATGTAGTGTGGCACTTGTTTTCTCCAGGGATGTTCTTCTCTCTTTCCTTTTTTTCATCTGTCTCTCTCTCGGGCCCTGCTGCTGCTCCTTCCTCAGAGAGAGAGAGCTGTTGGTCTTTTCATCATTAGCCCCTAAAACATAATTAATATGTCACTGGGTATGCATGAAAATGCCAGCACACGTCTGGTCAGCATGACAAATTTGAAGTCTACAAATAGTTTACCCAACCTTTACTGACTAAAACAAACACATGATCAAAGCCAGGATTTTCCCCAATGGGATATGGTTTAGCTTTGGGATGGCAACCTCTTTAGATCAGACGTAATCCATTCCGGCACGCTATTGTAAAGGTCTAATGATGCACCGATTAAACAAAGCTGCTCAAATGTTGATTTAGACACAAAGGCCCTTTCAAAGCTGCGCCTCATTTTTATGGCAGATGCTGAAGATGAGCTCGTCTGATTCCTAGAACCGTTCCTCTTCCACTTAGAATCTTTTGGCTCGATTCGCTCACTTGCGTCAGACGGAAAAGCTGCACAGTTGCACACCTTTCTGGATGTGCAGCTTCACCCATTGACTTAAGTCAGTCACTTAAAGACCTTCATTCCAGATAGACCTACACATTCTGGGTGAAACAATCCTAAAATGCGGGCATTCCCTGTCAAAGCAGGCCCCTGTGAATTCAATTGAAGCACTTTTCCTCTTATGCCCTTCAAAGGCTGTACTGAGTAGACTGTCTCGGGAAGGTGAAACATCAAATTGCACTTGAAGTTCGTATGCAGGTACAATATACTCTAAAATATTGTAAAAGATAGCTGTCAAATGTATTGACACTGCCACTCTCAGAAAGCTTTTTGTTGTATTTTCTTTCTTTCTTTTTACCTTCTTTTTTACAGTGGCCCCATGCAGTATGCCAATGTTGCCATACACCTAATATATTCACTTGAAGGCTCATCGCTCTTCCCAGACTATTCACCCACGTGATTTACCGGTGCGTATTAAAGTAACAAGCTAACTGAGTTCAATACTCTAGTGTTCTTTTTCACGGATTTAAATGACATTCACAAGTCTCACGAAAGGTACATGTTCCTGGATTTCCACGCAGCCTCAGTTCTCAGTGAATTCACAGCTTCACAGGAGAATTAAAAGTGCGCCAGTCCACCTGCTTAAAAAAAGGACTGACGTACGAACTCAGAGAATGTGGCCCTGAGTGCTCAACATTCAACATCTAAACTGTTCAATGCCACATAAAACATCAAAGTAAAGCCCATCTTTCTGTATTTTGTTGTCTTTTAAAATAATGAATTAAACACATACAGTACATGGCCCAAGATCCATCCATCCATTTTCTATTCCGCTTATCTTCATCAGGGTCACGGGTGTGCTGGGGGCTATCTCAGTTGACTTGGAGCGAGAGGCGCCAGCCAATTACAGGGCACATGCAAATATAGACAAACAAGCAGTCCATTCACATTCACACCGAAGGACAATTTAGAGTATTTAATTAATCAAACATGTACATTTTTCGTATGTGGAAGGAAACCGGAGTACCCGTAGGAAATCCACGCGAGCACGGGGAGAAACTGCAACGCCACACAGGAAGGCCAGAGCCCGGATACGAGTCCACGACCTCTGAACTGTGAGGAGGTCATGCTAACTAGTAGTCCGCCGTGCCACCCGTGGTCCAAGAATACCCACCCAAAAAAAAAAAATAAACATAAGAATCAGTTTTGTGGTATTCATTTAATGTAATGAATGTGCGTATTGTTTTGTTTCTTGTGCTGTGCAATGTTCTGGAATTGCACTACATCATACTTACAGAGGTTTCACTGTTCCTTTTCTGTTCACTGTTTCACAATACAAGAGAAGGTCATGGAAGCTACCTTAGACAATCCCACATGCCTCAGTCAATAGTCACTTCTGTGCCTCAAGCTAGGGTATTTTTCAAAGCAACTGTGAGAATTTGAACCAGTTCCAGTGGAAGTGAGTAACTTTATCCTATTTAATGTCTGTACACTTACCTGTAGTTGCCTTTGTTTTTGTTGCTTTATTTCTCTGAATCGTTCGACCTTTTCTCCTGCCCGCATAATGTATGTGAAGACAGCTCTCATTTCGCTGCAAGTCACAGATCAAGTCAAGACCCTCAGGCAGCCTCATCATCTTAGCACTCACATCTTACTGCTGGCCCTCAGCAGTGCATGAGCTGTTTTTAACTTCTGTCTTCAACTCAGCTATATAGTTGTCTATTTTAAAGATCAGACTTTTATTGTCTCTCGTCACGACTCTTTTCATCATTCTTTTAAAAAGGTTGTTCCTGTTTTCTTTCTGATCTCTAGCTTTTCAGCTCAGTTATATAACAACAAAAACAATAATCTGCATCTTCCTCATTATCACGAGCAGCAGGGTGTTGAGGGGCATGTGGCTTACCTGTGGAAATTGTGCAAAAATATGTTTGTGTTTAGTCTAAACACTGAGAGAAGAGTATCAATAAAATAACAAATAAAGTCTATGAATAAGTGGTTAGACAAGCTATGATGTACGGATTGAAAGCAGCATCACCTAAAACAGTTGATTTTTTTTTTTATTATTGATAGAAAAACACTATTTACAAATGACATTTAACAACAAAATGACATTGATACAACGCTAAAAGAAGAATAAGAAGTTGATTCCAAAACATCATTGTTACTGTATATAAAGGAACAACCAGAAAGACAGAGTGAAGCATTTTCATCTCTGCTGGTGAAAGGGGAAAACTGGCCAGGCTGATAAGGAAGGTCAGCTCTTTCCTGGGATGTTTCCTGTAGTCACTGCGTGAATTGGGGGTAAAGCGAAGCCATATTCTCCAAAAAGTGACGATTCCCACCAAATGCAGGCCAGCATCAATGCGCTCAGCTGCTCCGTCAATGACAGACTCCTTCACCCCAAAATGTTTGAATGAGCAGTACCGCAGGTCCGTCCCATCCTGCCGCTGTCACACTGCTCTCCATATAGTGTTAACAACTGCTGGTGTTTATTAAATTGATAAGCGCAATTTTTTCATCCATTTTTTTCAGCTAAATTCTAACAGCAATACACACGTCTGTACCGAACTGAACACGTTAAAAGATATGTAATAATAAACATTTATGGTGAGTACTATGTAGTTGAAATGTTTTCTAGAATTCCAACATGAAATTGGGGGAATTAAGTGGTGAATGAAGCCAGATAAGTGCCTACTGAAGTCCGAGGTAGCAAATGCACCGCCACTGTTACAGTATTCGCTGGCGTCAGGCAGAATCCTCGCATGTCCAGAACAATCACTTTTCAGGAAAACAAAACAAAAAAGGCGCATTTGATGAATCGTTGCATTGTCAAAAGAGTAAGCCTTTGAAAACACTTTTGATTGGTCCAAAAAATTCAAAATAATAGACCCATAAAGATAATACTAATAATAGACAGACCAATAGTATCGCTTTTTGAAAAAAGATTAATTGACCCAATTTGGACGTAGCCAGGTTGCCCAACAGTGACAATATATCGACTGATGCGTATGTTTGGGGTTTTTTTCTACTTACAACACTGCTGACTAATCGCAATCATTCGCATTTACAGAGCTTTATCTATATTATTCGCTTATTCATTTTTCTGATGTAAAACCTGGAAATTCAGGAAGGAAGGAAATTCACTAATGGCTAGAGCAGTGGCTCTTAACCCTGCTGGAGGTACAGAACCCTTCGTAAGTGGAACAATAAAATATGATTTTTTTTTTTTACATTTTATTTTATTTCAAACATGCAGTAGGTACGTATTATATCGATACCTAAAATGAGCCATGCATCAGTTGCGTACAAAATCCCTGCGTTCAAAGAACAAAACCAAGAAATCATGAAGAAAAAAAAAACAACTCAATGGATATTTAGTGCAAATCAATGTACAATAAGTTTTGTTGTTGCCTTACAGCCATACGTTTTCAGGAATGCTCGGCTTCACTTTGGCAAGTGCCACCCTCACATCATTTTCGCAACAAAGTCATTTTTATGTTTACATCCTCAAAACGGATCGCTCGCAAATATACGTTATAACAAACAGTATGAGAATCTCCAAGGCTTTCTAAAATTCAATGACGGCAAAATTCTGAGAGCGTTATTGTTTTGAAGAATTGGTTTGAATCATACGAGTGGGGACGACGGAATAGACACATTGACACAGTGTGTGTGTGTGCGTGTGTGTTTGTGTGTGTGTGTGTGTGTCTTGACTTACGCTCCACCCCTGAACCCCTGGGTTTTGATCAAACCCGGGTTAAGAATCACTGGGCTAGAGGCTTTTTTTTAAATTATATTTGATATATTCTACTGGGCGGCACGGTGGCCCACTGGTTAGAGCGTCGGCCTCACAGTTCTGAGGTGCGGGGTTCAATCCCCGTCCCCGCCTGTGTGGAGTTTGCATGTTCTCCCCGTGCCTGCGTGGGTTTTCTCCGGGCACTCCGGTTTCCTCCCACATCCCAAAAACATGCATTAATTGGAGACTCTAAATTGCCCGTAGGCATGACTGTGAGTGCGAATGGTTGTTTGTTTGTATGTGCCCTGCGATTGGCTGGCAACCAGTTCAGGGTGTACTCCGCCTCCTGCCCGATGACAGCTGGGATAGGCTCCAGCACGCCCACGACCCTAGTGAGGAGAAGCGGCTCAGAAAATGGATGGATGGATATTCTACTGCTTTGAATATGAGCCCCCATTTATTTTATTCCTATGAAGTTTTCTGAACTGAGGTCTGATGTAAATATGCTGATGCCACTTAAGACATCGGTTTGTGCTGCTGGACTTGGGTCCACTATAGAGATCCCACTGATTTCAGTGAAGCTTGATGTAGGGTACCAAAATATTCTATCTACAGTGTGTCCCTTTTATTCCCACAGTTGGATACCTGGAACTAAGCACATTTCATTCTGTTGACTAGTCGACATAGAATTGCTCTTCAGTGCAACAAAATAATTTGAACAGGAAGAACATTTCAGATCATTTTTTTTTTCACATGCAAAGAAGAATTGGTTGAATTCTCTTCATAGTCTATCATGTTCCTATTCTTAATGGGTTTTAGTGTGTCATGCTGCTTTGATCTCACTATTTCCACAGCTGCTCCTGATCTCCAAGCCCCACAGTGGAACTTAACTGCTCGATGGGAATGTGGTTAAGGACTACAGGCACCACGTGCAAAATTCATGTTCAGGGATTCTGTCCAGGGTTCAGAACATTGGACAGAACCCTAGTATGTGGTCGACAGAGAGCTGTCCAAGGTGCCACATATTGCGCACATGCTCAGATTCCTCAACACTGGACTTCTTCTCACAGTGCGCTTTGCAGTCAAAGTCCAAAGAGCCTGAGGCAACCCCTGGGGCAATTAGCACGCTGATTCTTGCTGGTGGACTACATCAGCTCATGAGCGTCTCATGAAGAAGGTACACAATCGTAGATGAATTTTAGACCTTTTTAGAAACAAACTGCCACAAGCAAACAGCATAACTATAATGCATTTTATTGTAATTTTCTCAAATTTAGATATTTGTATTCGGATCACAATTCTTTTACTTAAATTGTGCAACTCGCACAATTTGTATGTCTTTACCGTTATGCACTTTTGTCTTTACCACTCGACAAGCAGTGTATTGCAGTGGACCACCGCCATTTGCTCTGTCAATAAGGATTGCCTTTACTATGAATGCCTAAGATTGTAACCATCAATTACTTTTTGAAAATAGGATTTCAAGTGTGGCTGTTTTAGCATGTAGACATTTACCCATATGAAACCAAGGCGGCATAAAAAAAATTGCTAAATTTTAAGATTTAGTTGGGGTTTTTTTTGTTTGTTTTTTTTACAAGTGGCTTTACCGTTATTGATCAAATTACAGTATAAGAAACTGACCCATATGATAATTATGATGATTGAGGGCTGAGTAGCCCTAAAGTTCAGATTTTAGATTGGGCCCGCTATAACATGGTGTCAAACTCAAGGCCCGGGGGCCAGATGCGGCCCACCACATCATTTTATGTGGCCCACGAAAGCAAATGATGCTCGTCAACTGCCGTGGTTTTTCGCTAAAATCTGTACCCAAATGTCACATTGTCATAATAATAGACAATAATGTTGAGATATTGCATTTTTCTGTTACCAAACCCTTCTTCTACAGTAACTTAAACAATACTTGAAGAAACTATTATCCTTGTATTCTGATTTCAAAACTAGGTATCCCTAGTTTGTTGTTGTGTAATGGTAATAATATGATTTGGTGATGAAACATTTCACTGTTCTAACGGCGGTGGCGCAGTGAATGACTGGTTAGTACATCTGCCTCACAGTTCGGAGGACCAGGGTTCAAATCCCAGCCTCGCCGGTGTGGAGTTTGCATGTTCTCCCCGTGCCTGCGGGGGTTTTCTCCGGGCACTCCGATTTCCTCCCACATCCCAAAAACATGCATGGTAGGTTGATTGAAGTGCGAATGAGAGATGCGCGCTCACTGAGACGGCAGGAAGAGGAGGAGGAGGAGGAGGAGGAAGAGGACTGAGGGAGAGGACCGTTGCCTTCATCGCGCTCACTTGTTCACGATAACCTTCACGCCCGCACCCGCACCGGCATCTCTCTAAATAATCCAACATTTCAACCATTTCCGGATGGACTTTTGCCCTGGATTGTTTTCATTTTCACAATTTTACGCACGCCCAATTTCACCCGGAGCTGTTCATCTCCCTTAAGCGTGGAAAGGTAGGCGCATCACAACGCAGTTCTTTATTACTATTATTAATATTATTATTTCTTATGCTCTAACGCAATGTCAACGTCAATGTCAATGTCGATCAATTGTGAAGTTTTCCGTTATATAATTCTAATCCTGTGCATTTGATGACCCGAATCCAAGCGTTTTGGATGAGCGCACGCATCTTCTTGTCACACAAAGATAGCAATTTGCTAAAAACACACTTGCACGCAGACGCACACGCAAATGTGACTTAACGAAAAGTGGCTTTCGGACAAATAGTGAGCGAGCGAGCGAGCGAGTGAGTGTCGATCAAGTGGAAAGTTTCAGCACGCTGACTCTGCTCTCCAGCATCCACTAAACTAAACAGAGGATGACGACATGTACAAATGTTTTATAGTAGAACAACAACACTCAGGCACACACATAGTTTACAATCCATTAAATCCCCTGTTTCGCCACCGGCGTGCTGAAAGCGGAGCTGCTTGCCAAATGTCTCCCTTGCTCTACAGATACAGATTACATACTCGAGCTCCTCCTTTTTCATCGCTGCTCATTCGATGTAAAATGTCATCTTTTTAATGCATGCAGCGAAGTCAAATATCAAATTAAAATGGGATGTTGTGGCAGGATTTTGAGAGTATTGAGAGGTGTTTTTAATACTATGTTGTCCTTATTTTAGCTCCAATTAGAGGGGCAAAATATTAGAAAACGACCTCATTATAAAGTACAGTGTAGCACCATTCAACACCTACCATATCATATGACATAGTTGCTTTGACTGAATCAGAATTAAATCAACAAATGGAAATTAAATCACCTTGGTTGTGGTAGTGACTTGCTAGGTCACTAAAGGGCCTCTGGTGGCCCCTTGCTGGACCTCAGTATGTTTAATCAGCAGTAATAAAAGCAGCCTGTGACTATATAAAGGGTGCCTTCTGGCCAACGCTTTTGATGGACAGCGGCGGTGTCGATCAGAGGAGCGGGGTTTGCTCGGGAGGTCTCCAGTGCATGATGGGGTCTTGGCTGTATTACAATACATGTGGAAAAATACGCACTGACACGTGATGCATTAATGCATCATGTACGGCTCGTTAGTGAAAGTATCCTATGCGAGGCGTCTCATATTTTTCTCTATTTAATAATTAAACCACGATGTAAAAACTCATTTATTCGAATTGTGTACAGTACTGACCTCAATGTTTACCTTTTTGTATATGATACAAGCTGTCTTCTTTTCATAAAAAGTGGAAAACATACTTAGGTTGTTTTGTGGTTGTTCCAGCCCAGAATTTGAGCTGCTAAGGATGCTGTCAGGCTTATGCTTGGCTGAAGGGCATTTTTTTTAGACCAGGCCTACAGGGAGAACGTGTCAGTGAAATTTTCACTGTGAAATTTATGTCACCACATAAGCCTCATTTAACTTGGCCTGGAGGCCAGCTATACAAAACTGTCCTGCATTAGAGAGTTCTTTGAATGTGTCAAATGTCACATAATGTAGCAGACGACCACAGGCTCATTTTAAAGGGTTAACGAAGAGATTTCTAGTACTTAATTCAACTGCAAGGACAAACTATTATCGCTCGCAGCTCAGTTGAATAGGACATTTGATGCCACAGTAAGATACAATAAGTCATGTTAGTTGAATAGAGGACTGAGACAATTTTCATAGAAGTGCGGCATCTTGGGTTTCATGGGGATACGAATCTTTTCCGATTGAAGGCACACACAGCACGTCTGTGGTCAGTGGCTTGGTTTGACACAGCCGTGTTCGGGGTTATTTCCACTCTGGACAAGCTTTTAACTTACACGTTGTTTTAAAACAAAGACCGTGGTGGAGCCAGCCGACCTGCTGTTGTCAGGGAGACGCATGCGTCCGCCTGCACGGAGATATACACACACACACACACAGGTGCACAGACAGTGCATTAGCATAGGTATCAGTTACTCAAATTCAATAGCTTGCAGCAAGATTAACTATTCAGAGCAGGTGGTTAAAGGGTCTATTGTGTTGCACGGTCCTGCGATCACCATTGGGCACAGCCATTATGTGCCAAAGCAATTGCAGAGGCAGAGGGCTGAAGAAGAATGTATGCATTTGCAGGTTTTTTGTCACCTTGCGTGTCATCTCATGGAAATAGCAATGCCGATATGACAGAAAATTCCACAAAATGTCAATAGTGATGGGATTTGAATATGTAAATTGCACCATCCTAAAATCTGCTGTGAATGGCCTTTTATGATTGTAATCCCTCAAAGACATGCAAATGAGAGTGGTAGCGGATAATTAGTTGTATATTCTAGGATTCCAGTAGGCCTTCAGTGATAGTAAGCAAATGGTTGAGGCTTCACTACAGTAAAGGTTAATCACTAACAGAACTACAGTAACAGTCATCACAACATCTTCATATATTTTGAATCCAAGTGCTACAGTAGGTTTCGGTGCTGCCTTTCCCATAGTGTTAGTGCGTCAGTAAAATGCTGTTTTACTGATTGACTGGCATTATTGCTACTTTTACACTGCGTTGACCAGAGGGCACGCCAGCTCTGTTTGCCTGAAATGTAGTGTGCGTTTCGATTTTGGCAAGTTGCTAAGTTTCCGCATAGGTTTCTCACACTGTCCGTGACAGGCCATGGAGACCACCTAGACCTAGACCGCAAAGTGACTGCTGTGGAAACTGTTTTGATAGTTTGAAAGTCTTTCCAGGCATTCATGGCAATTTACCATGCTAAAACCAATGCATCATTGTACGTAAAGATATGCAAAGCAATTCTAGAATGTTTATAAAAATGATATATATTTATTTCAAAAACAGCTAGGTGATAAAGCAAACAGGCCAAAATCTTTCTAATTTTCTGACTGGGCAACGGCCCTGTATCCCAATAGCAGTGGCCATTTCTGGCATGTGCAATACGTGGTGCCGTACAGGTTAGCAGAACCCAGAACCAAAACAAGAGCAATCTGTAACTAAGCCGAATTTAACAAACAATGGAGCAAACAATTTCAATCCCGAAGCGCATTTTACCGAAATGGTGTGTGAATTGTGGAAAACAAGGATGTCAGGAATTCAAACTAATATCTTCTTCTCTTCTCCTGCCTTGCTACCCAGTGTATAAAGTAAGTAGAACAATGCAGGCAAACGACACGGGCCTTGTCAGTTGTTAATTAGAGTATATTCCATGGGCCACTAAATAACAGACAACGGGCAGCAAATGGCCACCTGGCACCCCTTTTATAGTAGAGCCATGTTTCTTGCATCCATATATTACATTGTACAAAAATTACAGATGCCTTACAGCCCAAATAAACTGTGAACACAATCATTTTTAGATAAGATGTATTTGTTGTAGCACTACTACTGTATATTGAACAGGATATGTGTATCATGTACATGTATCGTTTTATTAAGTTGTATGCCGTTGTTGTGCATTTCTCGGACTAAAACAATTTTCCCACTCCCTCTTTTCATTATGTTACAGTTCCGTTAAAGGCTTGGCTGACAATGAAGATCAAACCATGGGGCATGGCCCAACAATGACAGTTATGTGCTTCCATCCAGGGAGTCGCTGCAAAGAAAACACCCAAGATGCACCTCTGAATCATTGATCATCGTGGCACGTTCATGAGACCACTTGACGTGGGGATTAGATATTTTCATTTTCGCTTAGAGTTGGCTGGAAGCTTAGATTGCATTTATTATCAACATTTGATCTGCATCAGAGATTAAAAAAAGAAAAAACTGATATTTTACTTTGATGTAATGTGGAATATAAAATAAATCAGATGCCCTAATCAAATATTTTAGTCACTATAAAAGGACCTTTAAATTCACATCACTTCCTCGTGCTTTGTGTTACTCTTTACAATGAATCCAAACATCCTCCCTGGGAAAGTTCTCCTCCTCCTAAGCACTGTGATGGCACTGAGTGTGGGATTAGAGTTTACTGGCTCAGAGGGTCAGTGGGCTCGATACCTGCGCTGGGATGCCAGCTCAAGAAGTGACCTGACTTTCCAGTTCAAGACGTCCCAACCAGAAGGCCTCATGCTCTACTTTGACGACGGCGGATACTGCGACTTCTTACTCCTCACCGTGTCCGAGGGCAGGATGCAGCTTCGCTTCAGCATCGACTGTGCCGAAACCACCATTACGTCCGACAAGATGGTCAACGACAGCCGTTGGCACTTTGCCGCTATCAACAGGCACAATCTGCGGACCGGCTTGGCCGTGGACGGCCAGACCAAGATGGCAGAGGTGCGGCCTCAGCGACAGTTCATGAAGATCGTAAGCGACCTATTCCTCGGGGGGCTCCCAGGAGACATACGGACATCTGCCATCACCTTGCCCTCTGTCCGTGAGCTAGCACCCTTCAAGGGGATCATCACCGACCTTATCTGCGGGAGTAAACTGCCCACGCTCATCAACAGTCAGAAAGTACGCTTAGAAATGTTAGGCCTTTGCACAGAGAACCCCTGTGAGAATGGTGGGATCTGCTCGCTGGCGGATGGAGAACCCTACTGTGACTGCTCTAAAACTGGATTTGTCGGGCGGTACTGCACTGAAGGTAAGAGGGCTGCCCCCATCCCTCATGAATCTGTGATGTGTAGAACACTGATAAATATCTTTATTTAAGTAGTGTTTACCAAAACACATCATCTGGTTTTAAACTCTTAAATACACTTGCTGTCCAATGAAAAGCATGTATGAGGTTTTTCTTTTTAAAAAAAAAGTATTTACATTTTTCAAGCAATCTAAATGAGGAAATGGTTGGCATTATAAGACCTTAAATATAGATTGGCTGCCATGTGTAAGTTTTTAAGTAAGATTCTAATGTTACTTGTCAATGACGAGGTGACAAAAGGACTCAGACTTTGTACTTAAGTACAAGTACAAATACTTGTGTCCAAAATCCTCTGGTAAAAGTTGAAGTGCTGAGTTAACTCATTTACTTAAGTAAAAGTTAAGTAAATAGTAAAAATGAATGTTTACTGTCATTAATAATACATCATACCCGCCTTGATATTTTGGCTCAAAGGGGGAAAAAAAAAACTTCTCTACACAAAAAATAGTACCTACCGGTATCTCTCTTTTATCAATATTTTCTGGTACTGAGAGGGAAAAACAACAACAACAAATGTGTAAAAGGGTCAAAGTTGTCAGGCAAATAAAAACTCAAGTGAAGTACAGATACTTGAAAAATCCACCTAAGTGCAATAATAACATATTTGTACTTCCCTACTTCCCAACACTGCTTGTCAAACAAATACATTAATAAGTTAAGAGTAAATGTTAAAACGCTACACTGAGTACTTGTGAAGTTGAACAGGTAGCTTAATTACTGGTTATCCAGTTTAGTCACCAGCACACTTTCAAGTGTACATTCAGTTCTTGCGATATGGCTCTGAGAATTCTTGACGAAGATCTATGCACAGCTTCTGTTCCGCTACATTGCAATAATTTCCATCACTGCTTCTATGCTCGTCATGATTTCTCTTCTTTGCCACCACTAGGCCACGTCTGGCGTTTTTGAGATGATGTAAAATTAATCCCTATGATTTTCTTTGACTTGATGTCTAGCGACATTGTTAGGAGTCTTGTGAGGTACGTGGAAGTGTCACAGCTGGGCCTGGAATTTCTTGTTCCGCTGTTTGTTTTTCATTGGACAGCGAGAAAACAATTTCTCAAATTAATTTGACAATGATGTGTTCTCACTTCAGTGCTCATTATCCAGCAGGAATGTACAGAAAAGGAGCGAAATGAAATTTCCCTTAAATGTTGTGGACACGTAGGACGTGGGAGAAAAAGCACCTGGTTGGATCCATCTAAAGATGCAGATATTTTCATTTTTGTTAACAACGCAACAACCTGTCAGTGTTAACCCACTAATAATGACAAAATTCAAGCTTTTGCAGGATGCGGTATTATTTGGTGCTGAACCAAATTTGGATTGCTTGTCCCTCATGAAGGACGATCACTTATGCTATTCTAGTTTTTATATAATGCTTGCTACGACTCAAATCACACCACTTTCTTATCAAAGTTATCTTTTCTTCGTGAAACTGACTCAGCTCCTGCAAGGACGTGCAGGGACCCTAAGGTAAAAAAATGTTTGGATGAGCTTCATTTCCTCTGTTTCTGTGCCAAGGTAATCTGTTTTTGGGGGAGAGTTAGGGTGGCACACACACACTTCTTTGATAATATTTTATATCCACATGTTTAAATGCATGCAGCAATCTTTGGGGCAGAAACTGTATGTGTGATGTCATACATTTGTAAATTGCCTCTAGTCTCTATTCAGGAAATATACAGTATAGAAACTGTACATGTCTGTGCAGCACAGGCATTTGCAGCTGGTTGAGGTACATTTTTTTTTGTACTCTGTCTTTCACATGCCACCGGATGCCAAGAATAGCTTGATGAATAACGTTTTTTAAAATACATCTCCTGCCATATCATACAAAATATACACCACGACCACAGGGAATGCATCAGTATGATCTTACACAGGGAGCTGCTTTTTTTCTTCATGTGTTGAGATTGTAAATTAAAAAAAAAACATGAACAGATGCATGTTGAGTTTCCTCCTCTGCTGACCTGTTCTTGCCAGTCTAAATCAGACTGGCTTGACTCCTGGGGGGGATAAAACATCAGGGGAGTGCTCACTAAATGTTTTTTTAGTGCAATCGAGACACACCATGCAAAGGCATTTTTGCTCAAAAACGGCACAAATTGAAGGTCGTTTTGAAAATATGTACAATATTTGATCTGCTTTTGTTTCCAATGTGGCCATCATTCACTGCTCAAATGAAGCTGTTAAGAGCTGAAATTCCAAGAGCTTGCCTATGGCATTGTTCAGGACAGCACACGATGTGCTGGTTGCGGAGCAGTCAAGCGGCAGAGCTGGACTTGTCCTCTTTTTGCTTCATCCCATTTGCCCATTTGCCCATTGCTTTTACTAAGCAGGGTCCCTTTTAAGTCTAATAAATCCGCAAGAGGCTGACAAGACACCGATGATATCCTTGTTTTAAAATAGCCCTGTTTCTAAGAACGGTTTGGATAAGCAGATGGATATCCATACCTCAAGAAATAGCAACTTCGCCACAGGCCTTTTGTACACCAATTCGTCAAAGGAGGTCAGTTGTCTGGAAAAAAATCAAATAAAAATTGAAAACAAAAACATCCTTGATTTCTCTTGTCTCTTGAATAGCGTTTACAATGACCTCACTACTGCGCCTTCTGCCTGCCATTAACTGATGTGGCGGACTGTTGATTATGCAACAGAGACGGGGAGCCATAATTAGTAAGATAATGAGATGGCAAATTTGTCTGTGTAAAGCCCTCTGAAACGCTGTTGCCAGACTGTCGATAAACGACACAATTCCTGTATCAAGCTTACAAGTGCTTGTTCAAGCAACATTTTAACACAGAACGTTGTAGCAGTTCAAGTCATCGGACTATGAGCATTTAATTGCAATTAAATGCAAACAACTGTTGAGCACACCTGTCTTTGGTGCCGTACTGTTGATTTTCTTCCCCGTTCATGTGCAGCTGTCAAGGCATATTTATTCGTCATATTATTATACTAAAAGGCCCAGACCTTGCATGTGCACACCCGCATACTTAGCCACACTAATGGAACTGTGCGTAAACATATACACTTAGTGAGCACCAAGACCCTCGAGCTGCTCGTTAAAACAGGCAGATGTTTGACTGAGTGGAATGGGCCTGGGTCGCGTTTCGCCCGCCACGGTCTTAATTGTAGCCTGCTAACCCACAAGGCTCAGAATGGCAATACAAAGTGTTAGTTTTCTTTAAATAACAAATGTGAAGATGAGCTTGTGGGATTTTAAGGAAAGAGCTCGTTTGGATTTAAAATATCCAAATTCCGCTGCTTCTTGGAAAAAACAAAACAAAAACCTTGTGTTGCACCAGCAGGGCGGCAGGTTTAATGCACAGGCTTGCATGGGTTGAAGGTTACACATGTACGCTGCAAGCCACTGAAAACAAACCATCTGGTTTTAGTATACACTGGAAGAACAAATCTTCAATTTTATTAGCCCACAAAACACTAATCTATCACTTCATCCATTTTCATCTATATAGCATTCATCATAAAAAGTACCAAATAAAAATTTCTCCTCCAAAGACAGTGTTATAAATTGCACGAAAAACATTCATTATTACTGATCTGCGATAAAACTCCATTCATCCATTTTTAGGATAGCGTGGAACTGGTGCCGACTCCGGCTGACTACACCCTAGATTAGACACCAGTCAAAAAACTTCACAACTAAAAGGACATTTTAGACATAGGGATATTTTAGACATTTCCAATGTCACTTTTGCTAGACAGACTTTGTGGCGAGCAATCATTTGCTGTCCAATAGGCCAATGATTAATTTACCTACTGTTGGTTGTGCTAATGAACATCTAGGAGCTGACAATATCATACTGTATGTCTGGACAGAAAGCCTCAGACAGGAAATGAGACAGACACATGCTCAGGTCTTGTTCACACTGCACGCAAATGTATTCATTACTCACATCGCATCCTGCTGCTGGAGTGTGTGCATTTAAAAGTGATCACAACTGATTTATTGCGTCCACACATCAACGCTCCAAGTCAGCACAGTCCACTGGGTTTCTGCGGCAAAGGCATCCATATGTATGCTGTTGACGCAGGTTGATAATGAAGGACACCAAAATAAGTATGAGCAGGGTTAAAATAAACATGAAACCATCTAAGTACTTTTGCTGTCAATTTACAATCGCTCCATCTTTGTGTGTCATACAGCAATGAATCCAATGCTGTGTTATAATCCAATTTGAAGTACCAAAGTGTCTGGACTAATATGCATTAGTAAAAATCTGATAAGAATCATATTTCAAACCATCTACTAATGTGGTTTGGATACATCTTGGAAAAACTGTATTTCATGTTTTGTTTTTTTCTGATCAAGGCCCAAGGAAATTGAAAAACATGAATTCATTATAAAAAACTTTATAAAAGGTGCCAGCCATAGGATCAGGTGGGGACATTGCCACTGCCCAGAACAATAACAAGAAGGTTATGTTTTTATATTTGTTGTCTAGTGAAAGGCAAAAGTGACTTTACCTGCTAACTTGTTATGACTCCTCCCTCTCCCTCACCACCCTAATGAGGACAAGTAGTACAGAAACTTGAAATGACAATTAAAGCATAGTGAGGAGGTCATTATCAAAGGTGTTGATAATAATTAGGATGCAGGATTCTAGTTGACCTCGTTTATGTTCATTTTTACAAGGGATCAGTGCCAGTAAGACATGGCATAGGCCTAGTGCTGAAGCATGCACTCGTTAGACAGTCGCTGATGTGCAGTAACTACTCGCACCACAAACAGTAGGCTGTGAAACACATTGGGTCTCTTGCCCCATGTGAATGAGGATATACAGTATGAGAATGACAAACGGTGTCAGGGCGACGTGGTGAAATTAGACACCCCTCGCTCGCCACACACGCCGACTTTTGGCGGGCAAATCCACCATCGCCGACGTGCTCCATTTTGTAGTCATCTTTAATCTCAACTACAGTATGTTCCTGCTATTAGCTTTGGAAATATTAGTACCTTTATGGTAATAATGTGCATATCAGCCCCCATTCTTTTTAATTAAATTAACAGAGGGTGATCTGAAGTCTCTTTAAAACCTCGGGTTATTACAATGTGATATTCATAAGGTCAAGGTTATTAAGAGCTACACTCGATTATTTAATGAGTATGTAAAGCGGTAGCTAATTTAAAAACCCCACATGCTGCATGTGGAATGAAGAGTTTAAGACCCATTTTGCTTAAAAATATCCACTGGTTTGATAGAAAGCCAGTAATTGATGGCTCGGACAAGCAAACTATTAAGCAAGTGCTGAAATGGTGCCTTCAGGCTTTGCTTGAGGGATTAATGAACAGACATGGGAAAAAATGACAGTTACAATAATCTTACTATAAAAAGTAGGTCATGGGGGGAAAAAAAAGAAAAAAATGGTGGAGGGACTTGCCTGATTTTAGTGCCTAGTGCCCAAGCAGAAAATTATGTTTGGATTTGTGTTGTGAAAAATAGAGCAGGGATTACGCTCGGACCGCATGTCCTCAACAGCACATTGGCTTGTTCTGGAGCATGTCGTATCAAGAGAAAGGGCTTTATCTGCATCTGGAATTGGTCGTTTGACACGCAAACACAACCCTTGTGCTAACATTTTCACACATACGCATACATGCAAAAAAAAAGAAAGAAAGAAAGAAAGAAAAGCGACGGCTGCTCGTTCAAGCGTAGGCATTCATTTGTGCTGAGTACCACCGTGTTCTAAAGCCGGAGCGGCGCTGTCGTCCTTCAGCTGGCCTTCGTCTCCCCACCCCCTACAGCCACAATTTCTCCTGCCCTTTCCTTTGCCAATGTCATCCTTCTAACGTGGGAGGAAGAGTAGCAGCCATTTTGAACTCCCCAGCGGAGACAGGAAAACAAATCTCACTTCACTAGCCACTTCTACACACATTTGTCTTGATGTGCCGCCTTTTGAAAGTCTACCATTCATTCAGTTCTGTTTAAGACTTCTTTACATGCCCTAATGACGTCAATTAGAGTAAAATCAATGGATTGAAATGATCCTCTAACATACAGTGGTGTGATGGAATACTGGGAGAGTGGTTAGGACATTCACTTCACAGTTCCAAGGTTCAAAGAGGTTAGCATCCGGGATCTGGTCTTCCTGTGTGCAGTTTGCATGTTATCCCCGCCCTGTTTTCTCCAGTTACTCCGGCTTCCTCCCACATTCCCAAAATATGCTTCTTAGGTCAACTGAAGGATCTAGGCTCTATTTTGATAGACAGTGCAGGGTGTAAATGCCGGCAGATTTGGATTTTCGTCCAAGCGTGACGCTAATTAGGCCGTTTGGCAGACTGTTCTGCTCAACGCTGGACGTTCCAGTACAGCGAGGGTGTGTCCTTGGAGATGTGCTGGGCGGAGTGAAAGTTGGGTGGCAGAAAGCAGGCCTAAGCTTGCGCCTGCTCAGACAACCTTTAAATGTCGGCATGAGCTAGACTGCTGTTTTAAGGCAAATTTGTTGAATTTGATTGGGCACAAGCACGGACATATTATTATTATTATTATTATGCATCCATCCATCCATTTTCTGAGCCGGCTATCCTCACTAGGGTCGCAGGGCGTGCTGGAGCCTATCCCAGCTGTCATCGGGCAGGAGGCGGGGTACACCCTGAACTTGTTGCCAGCCAATCGCAGGGCACATACAAACAAACAACCATTCGCACTCACATGCACACCTACGGATAATTTAGAGTCTTCAATTAACCTCCCATGCATGTTTTAGGGATGTGGGAGGAAACGAGAGTGCCTGGAGAAAACCCACGCAGGCACGTGGAGAACATGCAAACTCCACACAGGCGGTGCCGGGGAGTGAACCCTAGTCCTCAGAACTGTGAGGCAGATGTGCTACCCAGTCGCCCACCGTGCCGCCTATTATTATCCATCCATCCATCCATTTTCTGAGCCGCTTCTCCTCAGTAGGGTCGCGGGCGTGCTGGAGCCTATCCCAGCTGTCATCGGGCAGGAGGCGGGGTACACCCTGAACTGGTTGCCAGCCAATCGCAGGGCACATAGAAACAAACAACCATTCGCACTCACAGTCATGCCTACGGGCAATTTAGAGTCTCCAATTAATGCATGTTTTTGGGATGTGGGAGGAAACCGGAGTGCCCGTAGAAAACCCACGCAGGCACGGGGAGAACATGCAAACTCCACACAGGCGGGGCCGGGAATTGAACCCGGGTCCTCAGAACTGTGAGGCTGACGCTCTAACCAGTGGGCCACCGTGCCGCCCCTATTATTATTATTATTATTATTATTATTATTATTATTATTATTATTATTATTATTATTATTATTATTATTATTATTATTATTCATCCATCCATCCATTTTCTTTACCGCTTAGCCTCACTAGGGTCACGGGCTGCTGGAGCCTATCCCAGCTATCTTTGGGCGGGAGGCGGGGTACACCTTTAACCGGTCGCCAGCAAATTGCAGAATTATTATTATTATTATTAAAGAACTTTTAAATCCCAATGTGCAACAGAGACAAAAGCAGTACATATTTACTGAAATGTGTAATTTAATAACTTTAACTTAATATATTGATTAAGTTAAAAATGCACACTGCAATATATTTTCTGTACACCAACTGCAACTGTCCTGTTCCTATATTAGGGACTTTTAACATAATTAACTTGAATTCTCTTTATCAGACATTATTGCTGTTTTTATATTCCCATATTTATTTTAGTATGTTTTGAAACCCAGCATCAACATTTGATGACTGGCATCAGGCACACTCTAATTTCTTTATAAGCACAAGGAGTCATCCATAGGTGAGTTCCTACAAAAAAAAAAAAAAAAAAAACCTGCCACACTGTAGATTCTAATGTGCAGCTAATTTTCTCTTTGCTGTCGTTACCATTTAACATGTGAGCATTCCCCTGAAAGACCCCATTGGAAGTTGAATTTGTGTCAAAAATAGAAGAGGTTGCAAAGACCATTGAGGGTAAAAACTCTGAAAAGAGAGCATTTTGAGATCCAAAAAACTCACAGTACCATAAATCCTCATGCGTGGATTTATGTTTTGTGTAAGTGTGAGGCACCCTGCGTGGCGTGGGTGCAGGATGTTATGTTATTCTTTCAATATTCTAATTTTTATGAGTTCTTTGCCAAATGTCTAATATCAATCTGGCTCCCTTAGCAGATGGGACAGATTAAACTTCTTCTCTCCACAGCAGATTTCAACTGAAGTAGTCTTTTTGATCATGCATGTCAAGGGGCAGCTCTTTGCTCTTTACATGAAAACTAACTCTTGAGTGGTGGGGTCCTTTTTAGCTTTTGCATGCTAGCCTCACATGCAAAATAATGCTGAAGTGTGTTGCTAATTGAGAAATTCTTTTCTCTCTCCTTTTTATCTTTTGGGAACTCTACAACAGTCCATAGAATCCCAGGTGAGTCTAAAGACAGTCTCCTTTATTTCAGAGTTGTGTGTTATTTATTTTAAAATTTTAAAGTATTCGAGACAATCATTATCACCCTTTACCAATTTTTACAATAACTATACTTCCTGCATCACAATACTGTGCAAAGGTCTTGCTTGTTGTCTTAAGCTTTTAAAAAGCAACATTTTTATAGGTTTGAGGGAGTTCCATCTATTGTGCAAGAGTAGACAGTAAACACAGATTTTTTTTTTTCATTCATTATTATAATTATCATTTTTTTGCATAAAGAAGGAGACTGAGAAACATTTGGTGGTTAGAACTTAAGAGTGTGGCGGCCCAAGGCTTTTGCACGGTGATCTTTGTTCACCTATCGTGCTGCTCAATCTCTATATTAATCAAAAAAAGCTTTCAAATGCACTCTGGAAAGCTTTTAATTTGGTTGTCATGGTTTGCTATCCTGCAAATCATGCATAATGACAATACACGTTGTATTGGTGTGCTCTTTGTGATTTCTCTTTGTTGTTTGTCTGATGTTTCTATTCAAGGCCTCGCACACCTGAAGGCAGAGCAAGGTACTCTTCCCTTTCTTTGTTCATCTCACTTAGTTGTTTGTTCTCTCCACCTGACTTGGTTTTGGGGCACAATTTTACGCTGCGTGCCTTCACTACCTGTCTGTGTGCATTTGTTGCAATGTTTTGGGTTGGGGGGGTGTTTTTGTGTGTGTGTGTTTGTGCTAGGGGAGGGTGCATGTCAGCATGGTATGATCTCATCTCACCTTAGTCTTACCCAGTTTTACGTGTATTACATAACTGTGTGCACTGCTGCCTAGTGAACATGCAAGTGACTAAAATGTTCTTACCTGACCTTTGCTGTGAGGGATCTTAGAAAAAGAAGTCATAGATTTTGGTGCTGTTCGCCAGTTTTGATAAAAGGGACAACTGCTTTAAAACCAGTGTGTTGCTAACGGAGCTTTCTGAGGTGGTTTTCATCTTTACATCACATTTTTCTCCCTGGGCTCTTCAAATTTTGTCATTACAAAAATGATTTTACTTTACCTAAGGTGCACTATTCTTGTTAAGGATTTTGTTATGCATTTCTGGCTGCTACTGGGCGCTCAGAAAACCAATTTTGTTCCTAGCATGGAAGCATTTTGATAGGAATAGCAAAAATCTTGAATCTTTTTAGGTGAGTGTTTGGTAAAATAATTGAAAAAGGAAAATTTAGACATACAGTTTATGTTTTCAATTTAACAAACAGAGACCAGTGGTTTTGTTTTCACTCATGACAATAATTTAAATAATTACAATAATTGTAAGAATGCAAGTCATTTACTAATCTAGAGCAATCTCAATGTTAGCATCAAAACTAGCACTAACATGAGACGTTCTGGGTCACCGGCCAGTATTTTTGACCACTAAAGTAGGCCACTGGGGTTGCCATGCCAACGGCAAAGACACTATTCTACTTGTTACAAGCCAGTATGACATCCCAGTGTTTTTCTTTTTTTTTTTTTGGCAGATACTGTATTTGTTGACTGAATTTATGCTTATTGTTGCATTAATGTCACCATTTTCCAAACTATGGCTTATATAGGGCTTGAATAAGTTATTAAATATTTAGTACATTTGTTTTTGGTTTTTGGTCCAGAGATAATTTGACAATTTGGCCAGAAAACATCAATCCCTGCATTGGTTTGCAGAGTGCTTAATTTGAATGTGACAGTCTTAACAGTGGGAGGAAGGAAAGCGAACCAAAGGGGTCAAGAGGGTTAACCTTAACCATAATTCTTGCATTTAGTTTTCATTTTGTCATGTCATTTGCACGATTGTCTGCTGTTATGCATGAAAGTGTAAGCTGACATTGTTGAGGCCGAATCTAAACTAACCACGGCGTGTTATAACTTTCTTGCTGCCTCCACCTGGGATGACCCTGTGCTTTCCTTTCTCTCTCCGGACCCCTTCTCTCTACAATCTATAGGTAGAAACAAAGGTACAGCAGCTCCTTTTTCTACTGCCTTACTGCGCTTCAATAGTGTGTGTGTGTTTGCTTTAGTGGGTCTGCTGCCAGTGGTCAATCATTCATTATGTATGTGTTCATTAAACTTGTTCATGTCCTTGTCTGTGCCATATGTATGGCAGAGACTGTGAAAATCGGGAGACTGGATGTTTCCCTGCTAATGAGCAAGTCGCGTGTCTACTGTTGCGTGACAGATGAGTGATTGAGCTGAGACTGGAGATGGAAAAGAAATATGATCTAAGCGCTGCATGCGCTAGAGGAAAGACCTTAATTATTGCTGTTTAACAAAAAATGATGAGCGTCTGCTCTAATGTGGATCACTCACTGTCTTTGGAAGCAGTGACTATTAATGACAGTGAGAAGATGCATTTGTGTGTACCTGAACGTTAATCAATGCGAGTGCCTAAATGGATGCGACAGCTCGTTTCCAGGCGAAAAGAAGTTGATTGGTAAATTAGACCTGACATTTGGCTGCATCTGTGTATTGCAACGATGCGGTCATCATTTGTGACTCACTGCTCGTGTGTGATCATGTGCGTGTCTCCTTGAGCTCCATGTTGGAGACCCTTTTGGTATGCCCGGCAAACGTTTTCATGCATGCCACACTGTGTTGTATGGGTGACATGTTTTCCACTTGGAGTCCATGGAGAGTTCCCGTTTACTCCTTTTTTCCAAGCACACGCAAACACGGTACATTAGGAGTTCCTAATTAATGATCTATCGAAAAGTGCACCTCATTATCTCAGTCGCTGTGCAAAACTTGCAGGACTTGATGCATAACTTTATATTGATTGCCCAAAAGAAATACTGTGTTGTGACAATTTAAAATTTTGCCTTCCATAATAGTCACATATCTCTGTTAGTGCGAATATACAGTACATAACATGGCACATGGTTAGAAAGCACAGCAGATGTGCAAACCAAACTGAGCTGATGGCAAGAACTAGATGGCCTATGTGTAGACACGTGGGGGGAAAAAAAAGACAAATCTCAAACAAGGAGAAAAGAAGACCAGTATTTGCATGTCAACTTCTTATCTTCATTTAGAGGTGTGTAATGGCAACTCTGGGGGTTTACATTCATTTGAGTTTTGTTCCCATTGTTGAGCGGGAACTAACTTAATGGAATTAGTCGCAGTGGAGAATAAAATTCACCACATGGACTTTATTGGAGTGTGTAATCACCTTAAAACAAGGTCATATTTGTAAAAATTGAAGATAACACACGAATAAAATGTACAGTTTATAGTGATCTATTTCTTTCTAGTGGCAGACAGAGAAAGCGATCTGCCATTGTGACTTTGCCTTGCAATGGAGCCAAGTCCTTTCATGAGAAACTGTTGGGTAGGAAAAAATCTAATGCTAGTGCAACAAATCTTTGGACTAAGAATGTCTTTTTTTTTTTTTTTACTACTGTAGCAAATTCACAGAGTCTTAAATGAAAATCAAAGTCTCTATGCAAAGTGACAAAGACCTTGACTGCTTCATCTTCATCACTTGCCTGCCTCTGTATTTTAGTTGGTCTGCATCCTCCTCCTTTTCCTCCTCTTCATTGTTTGTTCAAGTGTTTCTATGAACTGTGGTGATCACGAACACCAGCAGCGTTCAAGATGGGAGGACAAAGCAGACTGACTGTCAGGACTCAGTCACATTGGAGAACAGCTTTTAACAAACAAAAAAAAATATTCCAAACATCATGAACCTTTCTACTAGAATGAAGATGTTAATCATTGGTATTAAAGCACAGATATTATTGAAGCTGCAAAGATAAAGAAACTAAATAGACATTCACAAACACTAATCTCTCGAGTCCTAACAAAATGACTGTGATCATGACTGTGTCCCCTTATGGCCAGTCACTGATGCATTACAACGCCGTATGAAATTATCAGGTATAGTTGTAGAACACTCTGTTCATACAGCTTGGCAGCGGCCGACTGTATCTCACTTCATATCCAGAAACGTCATTTTTGTTGTCAAAGATCATGTATCATTCTTGATTGGCCATTACATCTGCAATTTGTGATGGTCACCTGTGGTTTAAATTTTGAATCACAGCAAAAGTATTAGCTGACGGCCGGCCTCTCATGAAAACTACTTATGCACAACAGTTGTGTTGCGTTCGGTAGCATCGCTCCATTTACGTTAGGCCTTTGTCTTACACGTCTGTGCTTTTTGTCCTTCATAAGGCAAGGTAAAAGCAGACTCACGATGTCCTCAAGGTTCATTTTGTTTTGCATCTTTGCAGAGAGAATGGAAAAACAAGTCTCGCTACTTTGAATTACACATTGGGATTCATGGCACCAGGTGGCATTTATTCGGTTTGGCATGTGTTGCTTGCACTTTTGGGAAAGAACTATTAATGGCCAGAAGCTAAACCTGAAATTGAGTTCAACTTGTCTCCTCATTACTCGATCAAAAACTAGCCCGGAATTGTGGAGTTGGAATCGGAAGTTGCTGAAATTGAGGCTATTGGTCAAATTGATTTCAGTCAGGACCAGCTGCTCCTCACGCACGATCAGCAAATACAAGTACATAAATGAAAAAGTCCCTCTAGACCTGTGGCTTTTCTGCTTGTTTCTAAAAGAAACACATCTAACCTGAGTAAACCTTGACATTGTTACAAGCCACAACCTAAATTGTTCTGGTTTTTGCCCAAAGGGTAAAAGTTTACGAGAGTGCGACACTGTGTGAAGTACTGTTGCTGTGTTTTTTTCACAAGGAGTATGTTTTCACAAGAATCTAATGTGAAACTTTAAAATCTGCAAGTAAATTCACCCCTGTTAAGATTTAAACCAAACAAGTGAAGATGCGCATAGCAGCCAGCCAGTGGGCTCCTACCGAGTTAGCTGTTGTTAGTAGGTAACATTAGCAGTCGACCTCAGGGCTTGGACTTATCTTTCTCTGCAGCCTTCACGAATGACTGTATCATGTAAACCTTTTGTGGTATTTCCAATTTGAATGTACAGTACCAGTGTACGGTATACCCTAACAGAAACTTTGATGCCGTTGTGTCTAAACAAAGAGCCAAGCTATATTGATTTTCTCATATTTGCCGGCGGCACGGTGACCGACTGGTTAGCACATCCGCCTCACAGTTCTGAGGACCGGGGTTCAATGTTTACATGTTCTCCCCGTGCCTCCGTGGGTTTTCTCCGGTTACTCCGGTTATTCCGGTTTCCTCCCACATCCCAAAAACATGCAGGGTAGGTTAATTGAAGACTCTAAATTGCCCGTAGGTGTGAATGTGAGTGCGAATGTTTGTTTGTTTATATGTGCCCTGCGATTGGCTGGTGACCATTTCGGGGTGTACTCCGCCTCTTGCCCGAAGATAGCTGGGATAGGCTCCAGTAGCCCCCACCCTAGTGAGGAGAAGCGGAATGGAATATGAGTGAATGAGTGCATTTTGCCATTTCAGCATTCATTTCTGCCATTTCTTTTAATTTTGTCTTCATTCAAATTATTGTCTCTTCCCTGTGTTTCCTCTTAAGGCCTTTTAATACTCCCGCTTGCGCGGCCGACAACGCCTGCATTGCATCACGTGACCGACGTATTGGCCTGCAAGGCCCCTCTGCGTCGCTTGACGCGCACACGGCAAAAATTGTTGCTGCGCGTAGAACGCCGCGGAGATAGTCTCTCGCGATTGGTCCGTTTTAGTCACATGCCGTGATGACGTACTCGGTGTGCCCCTTGGTTCTACATACCATCTACGCCGCTGCCTTCTTGATCGATTTAAATGTATCATCTGGTCATCTAGGTCCATTTGTTCTAGCAGACACTGTTCCACGATCACCATTCTTGTTGCTTTGTTCCTTGTTACTGAAAGGAAAGTAAAAACGGCTACCGGAAATGGCCCAAAAAAATGCAGAGGAAAGTCCACCCTGTGCTGTCCTAGCCAATACCAGCCATAGCGACACCCCCGACTAGGAGGTGAACCGCAGAACATTTTCAAAACTGCGCGCGTGGGTTGCGCTCGAGTATAAAGGCAAGGTACGCGCAGGATAGCCGCAGTGACGTCAGCGCGGTCACAGCCCGCGCGAGTATAAAGAAGCCATTAGGCATTAAGTTCAGACAGCCCAGTAAGTTAAATGCACAATTCATCTCCTCTGTCACAGATTCACCAGTTCCAGCCTGACCATTGTTTGCCCTTGCACCCCCCTCCATTCCATCTTTCTTTTTTCCTCTCTTCACTCCTCCCCCACAGCTCTCTGCTACTGACCTCCGGGATCAACCGAGCAAAATGATTCTCACTTTTTCACGGATCATATAGTGCGTCAACAGTTACGTAATGGCGACAGGGAGACAGGGCCCACATGAATATGTAAACAACATATTTTCTTTATTCGCACTAATGCTGCTTCTGACCTAAAGAATCTTTCTGGGTAATCATGGCACTAAATAGTAAATGTGTTTACTTGGATATATTTGAAGTATTATTATTGGTTTATCTGAATGTGTACTAGTAATCTAATGCTACAGCAGTGTACTGTAAGTGTGAAAGGAAAACACAACAAACAAAGACCTCCTGCTTTACTAAAAATTATCCTACCTACTATCCAATTGCATTCATTTTACTGCTCAATTAGTCATATCAGCATCATTTAAAAAAAAAAAAAAAAAAAAGTTTCTTTAGTCAGCAAAAGGGCGCATTCTGCACTCTTAGTACACAGAAAAAAAGACATTTAGTTGAAAACTGGAATGCTGTGTGTTGTTTGAGAGATGCCTGAGACCTTATGAATAGGATTTATGCAAAGAAGTAGGTTAAAATGTGTCTCGAAGGGCTGCATACAAGTGAGCGAGTGCAGGAAAGGCTTCGGAATATGTGGAGAGTGTGTGTGTGCAGTGTGTGTTGGGGTGATATGGAGAATTTATGGCTGCAGCCATGCATATATGTTCACACCAGGAAGAAATTAAACAAACATGGCAGCAGATTGGAGCGACATGCAGTTAACGCTGTTGGAACATGACATACGCTCCTCTTCTTTTCCTCTTTGCTTCGTCCATTTTCTCAGTCAACCCTTGTTACACTCTCCAAGGAGGTTCATCTTTTTGCCACATTCTGGTTATTTAAGTATGCGCTTTGAAGACTTTCAGTTTAAACATAACATGTTCTCCCTGACTTTTCCAGCATTCCCTCTCTCACTGACCCAATATGCTATAGACTCCATATGCATAACAGTTACCTGTCCATTGCCAACTGGAATATCGGCTCATTCATAACATTAAACATATCGGCTCATTCATGACACTAAACACAGCTCCATAAATTTTCGCTTTCACAAAAACATATACTCTAATACATTTTTACTCGAGACTAGTGATTGTTAAAGTGTGGTATAAGCACCTCTAGTCGTAGTTGGGCTCTTTCTAGTGGTGGGTGAGAGAATTGCTGAGTTAAATACAAAAAAATACAACATTGAAAACAAGAAATACAGTCAAACTTATTAGAGTAAAGTTTGAAGTTATGTAGGACATTTTTCTTGTATTTTTCAAGTACATTACATACAGTTCAGTTGTATTTAACCTTTAAGTACAGTATACTGCATTTGCATTTAATTATTATTTAACTCTGATTAAAAAAAAAATATTATTTAATGCATTTTAATTGAATAGGACAGTTTTTTTTTTCTTTTCCCGTATTTAAGCATAGTGTTAATGTTCATACAGTGCATAATGTTACACTGGCTTACGATTAAATATTCTTTTTAGGAAGAAAAGCTGTCTTGTTTTGAACACTTAGGCCTACTACCTACTGCATTTTAATGTTGGTCGTTATGGTGGTACTTGGAGAGCTAAGCATTTTTTGAAGTGGTATTTGGTGTAAAAAGTTTGTGAATCACTGCCCTAGACATTATGGTATTGTCTTGCATTTTTATGTTTTGATATTCTAAAGTGAACATATTGTATGCAGGTTTTCTGTTCGTGTAATAATGGCTTTTTTTTTTTTTTTCCCCCCAAGCTTCCTCTCAGATTGTAACTATAAATTGCAAGGTAAAATATGTTTCCACAAAGCTGACAAAGTCATTGCCATTTTAGTTCAACATGAATAAATATTTAATGGCGAATTTAGCCAAATGATTTCAGCAAAAGTATTACTTTGTCATTGTCATTTGCTCAAAGCATTATGTTCATAATCCAAAGATGTCTGCACTTGGTTCACACAAAAACTTATTGCTCGTCTTGAATACAAAGGGAATGCGGGAGGCGTGGTCTAAAGTGAAAATACGCAGTTTGAAGGACAGCTCTGGCAGAGATTTTTTTTGTTTGGGTACTTTCATTCAACACGACTTGCCTTTATAATATGCTAATAACATATTTGCCAAATTTTAATAATTGCATTCGTGCCTATTTTATGCTGAACGGCTGATCGGCTTTGTCATTATTTGCCGATCTGATCAATGACGTCAATGATCAGCTCCGCAAAAGATATTTACTCCGCATCGCCATTGTGTACAGTATATTTGAATCCAACAGCTATTTATTTTTAGCTTTGTCGCATGTCTTTTGACATAGTATTGTAAATATCCCGCCAATAAAGTTATTTAAAAAAACAAAAACATGTCGGCGGTGTGGGACAGACAAAACGTAATGCGTGGATCGGGCTACAAGACAAATTCGGTCTTTCATGATGTCAGACTATTGCAATAAAATCTTGTGTTCCGTCACCACCGCATCCCGTCTTTTACGATCACTGGGCTTTATCTTGTCAACTCAAACGTGACCGGATAAATTCGTTACCATGGCGACGATGACAACAATGTATCTCGCCGCGTGTATTATAAGAACAAAATGGGGAAAAACGTGTGCTGGTGGTCACCAGTGCTCGGGGGAGGTCTTTAATTCAAGGATTGCTTGAGGTATGTTCACATACTTTTAATACGATACGGCTCGCAAGCAGGCAACAAAATGTCTGCTTATAGGGGAATAGTTGCTAGAGGGGTCAGAAAGGTTGCTAAATATGCCAACAAGAAGACACAAGGGTTATTCTTGACCAGGTCTGGTATCGGTACAAAATTATTGGTAATGTATTATAAATTGTTCCAAACATTATATGAAACATTTATAACCAATTACAAATCATTCAAATTGAATATTTATTTTTTAATTTTTCAGAGCATAGTCATTCACAAGACCTTTTAATTGTTCTGTTTAGAAGTACGCAGTCAATGAATGCTTTTACACACAACTGTGCTTATATACATGCCTACATTAGTTACTATTAGCTCCCTAATTATTGGCAAAGATGGTTATGCAGCAAAGAAACCACAGCATTGTTGTACAGTATTTGTCGCCGCCCTCGATAAATTGGCTGGTTAAGATGATTGATGCCCTATATAGCTTCATTAGATGAAAACTGGAGTGAATTTCCAACCCTAACCCCTTTTAGAATAAGGCGCAGTCAAAGGCACACACTAGCGGGCGAATGCCCTTGCTTTTACTGAGCCATTATGCAGATGATATGTAAATGAAGTCATCCGATTAGATTCCGCTTAGCGTGCGGTACATTGAGGGTTGATAATCAAGCGTTGAGCTGCTTGCTGTCTGTGTGTAGAAACTGTGTGTTGGTTTGCATTGTAACTGTCCAACATTGCCTGGAGTTGCGGCCCATTTGAATTTGGAAGGAGAATGTGTTCTTCATTGAATTCACTCGTTTTCTCGCGATGCAACACTTTTGTTTTGTAATCTTAGTCCCATTTTTTTTAGATCACAAAAATGCCATTTGAACTGGAGTGTGTAGACTTGAGCCAGGGATATCGGTCACTGACTTAGGCTGGAGTTAAAATCAAAGTAAAGTTTGAACAATTTGGTGAGTATGCTGAATGTAATTGTAGATTCTCTGTAGAGAATTTGAAAAATGAAAAGTAAATTATGTGGTTCCCCAGGCTGGCATATTAAGCGTATGAATACTTCTTCATTCCACACGTTAAAGCGTTGTTGTTTTTTTTTACCAGCTGGACTTCTCAACAATCATTTGGCTGAAATTACTTAATTTGATTTCAACCTGCAGCTGCTTTTTTGCCTTGGCTGTTATTGATGATTGCACCTCCACATGACTCAATTACCTTTCCCTGGTCCATTTTCCTCTCTCTCATCATTTTTGTTTTTAAAAAAAAATCTATTTTATTTATCCTTTTATTTGTCTGCATCCAACTAAACTTCCACATGCACGTCATGTGTGTGATGAGCATCCAAAGTATTCATTTACAAACACTTTGCAATTTTTTAGTCAGTCCAGAAAATGAAGTGTATCCCTTAACCCACATTGGCTCACTGCCTGACTGGGTTCCTCTGAGACTTACAAAGCTATTTGATAGTGTTTGATCATCTTCCTTTTGACTGTGTGTGTGTGTGTGTGTTTACCTTTTTCTGATTACTCTCCACTGCTCTACTGACAAAGTCAGAGGCAGGCATAAGGCAATAATTAGCCTTGTAATTGGCCTATCAGTTACTCTGAAATCTGCTGCACCAACACAATCGGTTGCTTGTGTGTGATTTGACCCCGTAGTTTTGATCATGGCAGGTGTAAGCCTTTTATGTGTACTGCAAGTTCATTGATTAAAGCATAGCTGAAGGGAGTGAGTTAAAATATCTTCTTAACAAGGTTACGGTACATGTTTGACATGCGGTTGTCATGTTGAATAGTTTCCTAATCCTGATGCTTCATCGTTTAATATGGTGGTACTTTTCTTAAGAGAATATATGAGTGCAGTGTGCTTTACAGATCTTAAATGAGCAGAATATTGTCATCTCGGCAGGCATCAAGTTAAATGAACGGCAACAAGGGACTCGTAAGTCTCACCAATGACGTTTGCCCATCTGCATATCACCCCAGATTTTCCAGATCTATACTTTAAATATCTAGGAGGGTTTTTACATAAAATGTATTGTATAAATAATACATAATGCGATCAGGGGGCGATTCAATTGATTCTTAAGTCCAATGCGATGCAGATGTTAATTCTGAATTGGTTAATATGGTTCAGTCATAGATTTAAAAAATATTTCTGGGGGGTAATAATGGGACGCTTCAGTGCAGAGCCCGCCGGACGGGAAGTTTAGTGCACATAAAAAATCTTTGTAGTCCGAGTGAGCGATATAGGGCTGTGCCATTTGTACATCCACAATAATACGTGGTACAAAAATATAATATGATATCGCTAACAGTGTTGCCACAGTTACCTTGAAAAATTAACTTTGTTACTTTACTGATTACTTGAGCTTAAAGGTAATTTAGATACTATACTGATTACTTGATTGCAAAGGTAACCCCTAAGTTAGAAAAAAGTTACTTTTTAGTTACTTTCAGCAGCTGCCAAGTGGCAGGAATATCACTTATCCACAGTACAAAAAAAGCATTAGCTTAACTATTACTTGGTAATGTATGCCACACAAGTTACAGAATGATGTCATCAATATGACATATGAACCAATAACTGATGTACTTTTAGATCCAGAAGTCCAGTTGAACCTCCAAAGTTGAGCATTCTAGAAGTGGTACAGTTTGCACCTCAACCAAGATTATCTGTAAAAGTTCAAATTCAACTCTGAGTTCATTGCCAACCAATTCGGCATACAAGATGTCAGCAAATTATGATAACCATAGAACTAGCAATAAGCCTAGCAGCTCAATATGAGCAACGCTATTTATTAAATATCAATGAAATGCCCAAATTAGGCGGCACGGTGGCCGACTGGTTAGAACGTCAGCCTCACAGTTCTGAGGACCCGGGTTCAATCCCTGGCCCCGCCTGTGTGGAGTTTGCATGTGGGTTTTCTCCGGGCACTCTGGTTTCCTCCCACATCCCAAAAACATGCATGCATTGGAGACTCTAAATTGCCCGTAGGCGTGACTGTGACTGCGAATGGTTGTTTGTTTCTATGTGCCCTGCGATTGGCTGGCAACCAGTTCAGGGTGTACCCCGCCTCCTGCCCGATGACAGCTGGGATAGGCTCCAGCACGCCCGCGACCCTAGTGAGGAGAAGCGGCTCAGAAAATGGATGGATGGATGCCCAAATTAATTTAATCAAGCAGGTGCCATGTTGAATCTTTTCACATATTGTCTTGCAGTATACTGTATATTATTATGTAGAAGTTGAGTGTGAAAGGTCCTTACTGGGAGCTACATTGTATACTGTCTAGTTAAAACTATAGGATATGGTGACTGTTTATGGGTGATAAACTAGAGCCACTAAGGAGTCATTCTTGTGGCTAATCAATATCTCTTTTGGGCATGACGTGTACTTATTCAGCCAAGCATCAAGTGGGGCAGTGGGGATGGATGATGAGGCCTAAGGCGTGTACTTAGTTCAAGAAGAAAGATGTGTGTCCAGTGACATGGATGAGATGAAACAAGTAGGTGGTACACCAGTTGGGGATTACGTTCCTCGACCACTACCTCACACGCCCGCTTGGTGAGAACATTCCTGACCTTCTATTCGCTCTCATATAGACACCATGAGCTCAGATGGGTTAACATGTCTATGATCTGTGTGTCTTTGAACACGAATATGACATTTGCAGAGATGTTGCTCCCCCCTGTGTGAGGACCTTAATGAATTATGAAACATATTTGCTTTTTAGCAGATCAGCAGAAGAAGTGATGCCACGGCCAAAGTCACATCCTTCATGCATAAGTGCTCCACTTTGTCATAGCCAGCAGCCCGCCACATCTGCATCTGATTGCTTCCCCGCTTTCTTCATTTCTATCTGTCTTCATCGCCCCCTCTCAATCTTTATTCTCATTAGACTCATTAGCTTATTCTGCATAGACGAAGTGAGAGCAAAATAGGCGGTGTCTTGATTGTTCACAAGGCAAACCAAGTGATCTAAACATTCATGCTCAGGTGTTTCAAAAAGAGATTTCCTGATGCATCGCAAATGTGTTTCTGGAGTTCAATTAAAGAAGGGAAACTCATTATATAGCTTAATTATATACGGTGAAATATTGCATGACTTTATTTTTAACATCATTTTGATGATAATAGCTTTTACCTAATGGAGACCAAACAAAGACATTAATCTAAAAAAATGAAACGATCAGAATCAGAATCATCTTTATTTGCCAAGTATGTCCAAAAACACATTAGGAATTTGTCTACGGTAGTTGGAGCCGCTCTAGTACGACAACAATCAATTGACAGAGAACACTTTTGAGACATAAAGACATTGAGAAAAACAGTCACTGAGCAATAAAGGGTTGCTAGTTATCTGGTAATGCCAGTACAATTTATTATTTTTTTGACAATTGTGCAAAAAGATGCAGAGTCCTCGAGCACTTAGAGCAGTTCGAATGACTAATCTCGCAATAGTCCGGTGCTATGACCATTGTACAAAGGGCGCAGAGACTTCAAGGAATGTACGCAGTTTAAAGTGATGAGTAGTACGATAATCTGGGACAATGTTGATTGTGCAAATGTTGCAGATACTCCTCAGTCAGTGTGCAAATGGGGCAGATGCTACTCTGGCATGAGTGGCCAGTATTGGTCAACAACAGATATGCAAATAGTGCAGCGTGGCGAGACTACTACAGTGAGTGCATGAGTAATATATAATTGGCCCGACAGAAATGTGACAACAAACTCAGACAAAAAAAATGCCAGCATGTTGCAATGGAATTGTAGGTTTAAGAAGTTGATTGCAAGAGGGAAGAAGCTGTTGGAATGTCTGCTAGTTCTAGTTTGCATTGATCGGTAGCGCCTACCTGAGGGAAGGAGCCGGAAGAGCCGGTGAGCGGGATGTTTAGGGTCCGATGCATACGAAACAATCTGCATTATTCAAATATAGAAATTGGAGAGGAATTCACCTTCTTAAAAGTATTTTCCTGTTTTCAATGGGTTTGTATCAGTCAGATTTTGTGTGCGTGTGTGTGTGCGCGCGCAGGTTGTTGGCGGTAGCCCCAAAAGGAGTTTGGGGGGTAAGCTCAGGAGGTCTCAGACACGGCGTCATCAAGTTTGGACTGACTCTGATTATGTTTGTGTGTGTGTATAAGTATGTAGCTGTCATTTATTTGAAAGTTTAGCTTCATTTTCCCATGCGCTTCATGGCAGTCAGAGGATTTTCAGCTGCAGCAGGGAACTCTTACTGCTCGTGACTTACTGTCACTGATCTGTTGAGCATTAGTTAAAAATGATCAGAAGATAAAATTGAGACGCCCATTATAATTGCAATGGAAAAAAGATGGTTTAAGCTATTAATAAAGGCAATTAGAATCGGTTTTAGGGGAGCATCAATTATTCATGGGAATTCGCTATTGGCAGTTGGGCCTCAGTCCCTATTTCCTGCAAATAGGGCGGCATGGCAGGTTAAAATAATGACACCTGACAGTGACAATTCCACTTTGTCAGATGGCCACTTCACTGCTCCGCCATGCCAAGCCCATACGTTTGTCTTTGAATACTTTCAACATTTGCCATGTTTCCATGTGCTACAGTTCTGCTCAGCTCACCATGTTATGGTTCAGAAGGACAAATCCTGTTCTGACTTGCATTGTCACTGAAGATTTGTAGGCACAATGACTATATAATAGCTGCATCGGCATCTTAAATAGTGCGAAATCATACCAGCGTGGAATAGTTTTACGACTACTAACATAACTCCAGTTTGTTAAGCCTTTAGATACCATATGACCCTGTTTGGTACACAATTGAAATGCAGCCAAAAAGTCCTATAAATATTTTTTTATTTCCCTTTTGACAATGGAATCTTTCCAGCTTGGTGGAAACAGAGCGTTTTACACAGATGGTGATGCTAAGGATCCAGGCCTTTTTACTGTACCATTTTTGGGTATTTGTTATAGGCTTTGTATTTGTGTTTCAGCATGTCCTTCTGCTTAAGGCGCACAGTGAGTGAAGTTAGAGTGTCTCATGGATAAATGATGGGACTGTTTCAGGCACTCACAGGCCTTTGAAACACTAAGTAATTGGTTTTCCTGGCAGAATGAGGCCATGGTCATAGCTTAAAGCCAGTGTAGCTGTGGACTGCTTAAAACCTTTTTGGGTAGACTTGCTACACCAGACACAAAATGGCCACCTATTTAGCATACAGGTTTCCAATAAACAAAATGGATATTAGCTCAGAGGGGAATGCTGTTTTACCAAGTTGACTGACACTTTCCAGGGTTATAAATTAAACTTACATTTTTACTTTAAAATCTTCTTGTACAACCGTATGAATCCCTCGAAACTTGAGAAATGTTACGAAACGTTGATTTAACATTGAATATCTTTCAAGCTTGCGTGACATGGAACACATCTTCACAGCTGGCTGTCACTCCTTGTTTGCCTCCAAAATCTCCACAGCAGGCTTTGCCATCTTTCATTGTACTTTAACAAATATATGCACCAGTCATGTACCTTGGTCTTTGAGCAGAACGGCGCGTGTGTGTGTGTGCGCATGTGTGAACCCAGTATATGTACTAGTGTTGGATGTGCAGCTGCAGTGAAGCTTACTGGTTGCTGCAAAGGCTTGGACAGCCCCAGGCACAAGAAAAGCTTCCAACTGTATATATAGTGGCCTACATGCCACTGACTCTTCAGGGAGACTATCAGCAGGAAATTTCCAAGAATGATGGAGGTTATAGTTGTGAGGGGAATTCGTCAGCAACAAGGGAATCGCCATAACATCTTCTTCATTTTTAATACAATCATCTTTATTGTTTTTCCTTCCAAAAGGCCTCCTCTCATCTGTGTGCAGTCATTCTTCAGCTAAATGAATCCCAACCATCTACGTTACTTCATATTTAATTCTCTCATTCAGGTCATGAGTATTCTGCACATGTGAAAATAAACTATCAAGGTTTAAAAAGCTCTGTCTTCCACCTCTACTCAACAGATTTATACTAGTGCTGCCCTAAAAAAATTAAAAAATGCTATACAAGATTTAAAATTTTGTAGTACGTTCGCCTTGCTCTCAGCTGTTGTGCAAAACAGTTACACAAACTAAAACAACCTGGAAATTGATGTTATGGACAAAGCACGCTGTTAATAGTTTGGTACGCTGGAACCGCTAACACAGTCCATTTTGGGATACATTTAATTTGTTGGGATTTCCAAACCAGACAACTTCCCTAAATATTTTCACATAGCTATGAAATTACGCTGAAATGGTAAATGTTATGCTTTGAGAATAATAATAAAAAAATAACAGGTGAGTGTACTACAACTACAATTTCTTTAACTAACGTTTAATGTTAAATTAACCATTGATCCTAACCCTTCAAAGTGTGCAACAACTACATTGATTGCCCAGCGTCAGTTATCTACTTCATTAAAGAGCCTGTCGACCTAGTTGATTGCCACCAACATCAGCGAAGGCTTGATGTAGGATCTACAGACCTGATCACTAACCCCAATCTCACAGATGTGATCATGGGAATTTCGGCTCTTTTTCGAGAGCTGCTTCTTTAAGCTCAGCTCTGTAAAAAGAGACGGACGGCTCTTTCGGCTCCTGAGTGGCCCCTCAATTGTTTTCGTTACTTCTAAGAATTTATTACCAAGTTATGTGTAAAGTGAATGACTAATTTAAAAAATACATTAGATTGAATATGCATTATTTATATTGCTTTATTAATTCACATATTTAGACTGGTAGGACCATCAGAAAGGTATATTTTTCTGTATTTTTGAACTATTTTAGTAGTATTAACAGTTGCAGATTACGCACTCGCAATTTGATTAACAGCAGGTTCTCTTGCTTGTCTGTTCTCCTACAGAAAAAGAAAAAAAAAATTTTAAAAATGGGGTGGTCGAGGTTTACGTAATAGTTGTTTGTTTTAGTAGGGTTAGGAAATGCACCACCGAACAATGCCGTGATAGGTAGTCAGCTCGTGGCTCTATTTTTGTCTAAATAGCGCTTGATGGCTTTTGCGTTTCAACTCTTCATTTATTTCAAATCATTGACATATATTATTTACTGTGCATTATTTTTTGGTTTAAAATCACATGAGAACAGTCTCAATATTAAGAATCTTGTGCGAAACTGTTCAAGGGGTGACCTCATGCACGCGCAGTACTTGAATACAGTTTCACTATCTTTTAACTGTTCATTGCTGTGCTAATAATGCACATTTTAAGATCTTACTTTCAAGTGCTTGTTCAGTAACTAGAGGTTCTTTTGACATTATTTGACACATTTTAAGTTACTAAATGGAATCATTTGATCCATAGCTTTGCAATTGAGACATTGAGTGAGTCATTAGTCTGCAGCATTTGCTATAAATACTCATGGTACATGCTGCACACTCTTGTCAAGCTACATTGGTTTGAAGTGGTCATCTGAGTTTGCATAAACAATAAGCTGCTGCTTTCATATATTTATTGGACTGTCAACAGCCAGGCACATTTACATTTCTCACATGCTTTTTCTTTTTCAGTTTGCAAAGGGATGAGCTCCTGGCTTAGCGTATCCAGTGGGAAATGTCTAAGCCATGTTCTGAACGTCTTTGTTTTCCACTGTGGACTGCGGAGCCACTGCCAATGCGGGACCATGCTCACATCTAAGCCTAGACACCTGTCTAAAGTTGCCTATTTATAGCGTGGACAGGAGTTTACACCCAAAGCATGCTGCGTCCAGTGGCTGTCCTTCTACTGATGTTGTAAATTAGGATTTCAGGAAATTTGCTTTTTAATTATTGCGAGTAGAGAATAATGTTTTGATACAAAACTGTTGGCCAAAATATACAGTACTTACAGTATATGCTATACCAAACCAAGTTTGTGGTGTAGATATTTATCACCAGATACCGACAAATTATATATAGCTACACAATGAATACATGCCGTTTGCTAATTGTAAGCAATGTATCAACACATTTCAATATCTGGAAGAGTCGTGACAGACATACTGAAAACAAAATTTAAAAAATGAATTCCTTATTAGCGGCACGGTGGTTGACTGGTTAGAGCGTCTGCCTCACATTCCTGAGGAGCGGGGTTCAATCCCCGGACCCGCCTGTGTGGAGTTTGCATGTTCTCCCCGTGCCTGGGTGGGTTTTCTCCGGGCAGTCTGGTTTCCTCCCACATCCCAAAAACATGTGTGGTAGGTTAATTGACAACTCTAAATTGCCCGTAGGTGTGAGTGTGAGTGCGAATGGTTGTTTATTTGTATGTGCCCTGCGATTGGCTGGCAACCAGTTCAGGGTGTACCCCGCCTCCTGCCCGATGATAGCTGGGATAGCCTCTAGCACGTCCGCGACCCTAGTGAGGAGAAGCGGCTGAGAAAATGGATGGATGGATGGATGGATGAATTCATTATTAAACCAACCAATATAAAGGATACTTAAAGATAATAAGTAAATGCAGAAGAACTATGAATAGCTGGTGGAATTCATATTCCTCTGCAGTGCATAACAACCCAAGTATGATTTGTTGCATTTTGTTGCAAATAATTGATCTACATATGCTGTAAAGTTCTTAGCTGTCATGAATCTTTAATGTCATTCAGTTCATTCCCTTAGCAACTATTCCAATTCCTTTTACTCCAGGTTATGGCGCGCACGTAGGTTGTAGATTTAACTGAATTTATTGAAGTGTTTGCAGTTGAAACCACAACTGAGCACAGTCCAATATTAAGCTTTACACATTTCTCGCAGCAGTGCAGCCCCACATTTATGATGAAATATGAACTCTTGAAAAGGCCTCATCCCTGTTTTTCTTTATCCTTCCTGTTGTCTCTGCCCGAATCCTTCCCGGGCCTGCCCTGTGTGTCTGCTTGTAATTGAGTCATTTTCTCCTCCAGCTCGCAGCTGTTTCAAGGTGACCTCCTGTTATTGTTTTTGTTTCTGTGTATTTGTCTCGCCGTCTCGCCAGTGTAATCGTTGCATTTCACACAATCAAATGGGTCACCTGTGGCAGTGGGACATTGTTCCTCACCCAGCATACATTGTTTCACAGTTGGAAATGTTTGCACATAGACAAGAGCGTAATGGATATTCTACACGAATCATGCCTTCTTATGTCTCTCTGTCTTGAACTGATTCGCTGTGTGATTTGGCGCTAATAATACTCAGTCTGAGTATCTCCTCTGTCCCCTCCTCTTCCTCTCCTCTTCAACCTGACACAAAAAAACAACTCAGTTTATTTAAAGCACTAATCTTTGTCTGTTCACGATAGCATCTGTGCTGTGTAGAATTTCAGCACTAAATCAAATAATTTTTTGTCTCATGCCACTTGAGGACAAAAGTGTGAAACAATTGTTGTTGTCACGATGTACAGTTGCCAAAAAATTAAGTGAACCTTGAAATGACCTGGGTTTCTGCATAAATTGGTAATAAAATGGGGTTTGATCTTCATTCAAGTCATAACAATAGATAAACACAGTCTTAAGTGATACCAGACAACAATTATGTTTCCATATGTTTATTGAGCACAGGCAGCAATAACCTGAGTCAAACGTTTTGAGGAATTTTGGACCATTGCTCTTTATAAAACTATTTCAGTTCAGCAATATTTGCTTAATGTCAGGTATAAATTGCTCTCTTGAGGTCATGTCAAGCATCTCATTTGGGTTGAGGTTAGGACTCTGACTGTTCCATTCCAGAAGGTGTATTTTCTTCTTTTGAAGCCATTTGTTTGTTGATTTACGTATGTGCTTTGGGTCATTGCCCTGTTGC